>NC_057812.1:166269607-166291992 GCF_018294505.1 Triticum aestivum
GCGCGGGGTCGGCGGCGACAGTTGAGTAGGGGAGGGGTGCGGGGGGTCGGCGGCGGCGGTTGAGTAGGGGAATCGAGGGTGCGGGGGGTCGGCGGCGGCGGTTGAGTAGGGGAATCGAGGGTGCGGGGGGTCGGCGGCAGCGGTCGGTGGACCGGGAGGTGCTCGGCGGCGAGGGGGACCGGATCTGGCGAGGTGGGATAGCGATCGAGATGGAGGGGATCGGGATCGAGTGTGCATGAAATTTAAAAATATTCATGATAGTTCAAAAAGTGCCCATGAAATACAATCGAGAAATGAAGGCTACGATTTAAATACAATCGATCTTAGCTAGCTATCTGTTCACAATCTTCTTGCCCTTCTTTTTCGCAAATGGAGTTCTTCTGTGGAATGGACGTCCTTTAGGTAGGGTGGTCCTGCTTCTTCTTGTGGTGTATGCTGCTACTTCATCATCGTCGTCATGTTCGATCCTCGGGTCGCCGTACTTGTCGAAGTCTTGCTCATTGTCTACTCCATCCATTCCGATGATCTTCCTTTTGCCTCTCCTCACGACAACACGACTGGGCTTTGACGGGTCGGTAATGAAGAAACATTGGTCCACTTGGGAAGCCAGTACCCATGGCTCATTTTTCGCGGTGACGTTTGCGCCCGCGGTTTTGGATTTGGCTTCGGGTATAACCATGGTGGTGAAATACCGGTCTTCTTTTAGGACGCTCTTGGCCCATCTGACACGGAACATCGGGACCTTCTCTCCAGCGTAGCTCAGCTCCCAGATCTCCTCGATCCTTCTGTAGTATCTGTCCTTGTCGTTACCGGTGTAGGATTCCATCGTTACCCCGGAGTTCTGATAACCATCGCTCTTCATGTCCTTGGCCTCGGTGTAGAGTGTGTAGCCGTTGATATCGTACGCCTCATAGGTCATCAGGTTGTGCTCAGCGCCCTGTGACAAGGCGAATATGAGTTGTTCTTCCGCGGAAGAATCCTCATGTAAAGGGTACGACAAAAGCTTCTTCTTGAACCAACGCATGAAACATGAGTTGTGCTCTTTGAGTATATCTCCGTCCGTCCTCTATTGGCCTCGGTCATTGTACGTCTTCTTAATAAAGGTTTTGTGCTGTACCACCCAAGGATCGACCACGTCTATGTGTTGTAGCGCGACTAGGTTTGCTCTTACAAAGTCGGCGAGTCGACCCTCGAAGTCGACATGCATTTCGCGACGACCCTCATGGTGACCCCATCCAGTGAGCCTGCCGAGGTGCCTGTTGACGGGCAGACCAACGGGGTTCTCGATGCCTAGATAATTCGTGCAGTAGGAGATGCACTCTTCGGTCAGAAAGCCCCTGGCTATGCTTCCCTCTGGACGTGACATGTTGCGAACGTATCCTTTGATGACACCATTCATCCTTTCGAACGGCATCATGCTGTGCAGGAACGTCGGCCCGAGTTGGATGATATCATCCACGATATGGACCAGCAGATTCACCATAACGTCGAAGAATGCGGGCGGGAAGTACATCTCAAGCTCGCATAGTATCACCACGATCTCTTCCTGTAGCCTTCTGAGTTGCCTCACGCTAACAGACTTCCGAGAGATGACGTCGAAAAAGTTGCATAGGCCAAATAGGGTTTCACGGACGTGCGCGTCCATGATCCCATGAATTGCAACTGGAAGTATCTGCGTCATCAGCACGTGACAGTCGTGAGACTTCATCCCGCTGAACTTCAGCTTCGCTGGGTCTAGGTATCTGCTTATCTTCCCTGCGTAACCATAAGGAAGTGTTACTCCTACGAGGCAGGTGAAAAACTGCTCGATCTCCTCCTGACTTAGAGTGAAGCACGCGGGAGGGTAGTCATTTCTGGTCTTCTTGGCCTTCTTGCCTTTGCGACGACTCTCCATGTCCTGCTTCGCCTCATCATCATCATCATGATCATCATATATAGCGTGAAGCTCCTGCCTGATGCCCATTGATTTCAAGTCTGCCCTTTCTTTCGGCCCATCTTTGGTCCTCTCTGGCATGTTGAGCAGGGTACCAAGCAGACTCTCGCACACGTTCTTCATGATATGCATGACATCAAGGCTGTGAGGCACACGGTGGATCTTCCAGTATGACAAGTCCCAGAAAATAGACCTCGTTTTCCATACCTTCAGCAGCGGCTTGGGCGCCTTTCGCTTCTTTCCTGGCTCTGGCACCTTTTGCTTCTTTCCCGGCAGTGGGCAGTCTTTCCAATTTTTCAACAGCTCGTCTATTTCCTCGCTGCTCCTTGTACGTGGGCGTCCTCGGGGTTCGGTTTCACCATCGAACAGATCCTTGCGTTTTCTCCACGGGTCATCGTCGCGAAGCCACCTTCGATGTCCCATGAACACGGTTTTCGAAGACCCGGGATCTCTATCTAGCTGGCGATATGTTGTGTCATCCATGCACCTGACGCATCCAGAAAATCCGTGGACCACCTGCCCCGCGACATATCCGTAACCAAGATAGTCGTGCACCGTCGTGAGCAGCGCGGCTCTCATAGGGAAATATTCTTTTTCTGCAGCATCCCACGTATTGGCTGGCGTTTTCCACAGCGTGTTAAGCTCCTCTTTCAGCAGCCCTAGATACAGATTGATGTCGTTCCCTGGTTGTTTCGGTCCTTCAATTAGCATACTCATGTGAATGTACTTCCTCTTCATGCACAACCAAGGGTAAGGTTGTACATCCACACAAACACAGGCCAGGTGCTATGTGTGCTTCTCTGGCTGCCAAACGGATTGACTCCATCGGTGCTTGCACCCAGCACGATGTTCCTTGGATCGTTCCCAAATTCTGGGTCTTCGAAGTTCAACGCTTGCCACTGGCTCGCATCCTTAGGGTGACTCAGCATCTTGTCTTTTTTATCTATCTCCGGATCATTTGCGTCATCTTCTCGCTTCTTCTCCTCCCTATCCGCGTGCCAACGCAGGAGCTTTGCTACCTTAGGGTCCGTGAAATACCGCTGCAGACGAGGAGTGATCGGAAAGTACCACACCACTTTTCGAGGAGTTTTCTTCCTCTTCTTGTATCGAGTGACGCCGCACACCGGACATATGGTAGACTCCGCGTGCTCGTCCTGATAAATGATGCAATTGTTCATGCACACATGGTATTTCACGTGCGGTAAATCCAGAGGACACACGATTTTCTTTGCCTCCTCCAAGCTGGTCGGGCACTTGTTCCCCTCGGGAAGACGTTCATGCCAGAATGACATCTTCTCGTCGAAGCATGGGTCGGTCATTTTGTGTTTTACCTTCATCTCCAGAGCCATGAGCGTTACTTTCAGGCGGGTATCCTCGGGCCTGCATCCTTCATACAATGGAGTAACCGCGTCTAACTCAAGTTGATCCAACTTGGCTTTCTCTCGGGCGGCAGCTCTTGCGTTATCCGTCTGCTTGAGAAGCAGCTCTTGAATATGAGGGTCCTGCACCCAGCCAATCGATGGTCCAGCGTCGTCTGCTCCGCCGGCATCATCATCTTCATGATCATGCCCGTCGACTGCTCCGGCATCTTCCTCATCATCATGTCCTGCATCTTCTACATGATGACTGTGTACAGAATCACCGTCGTGATCATCTCCTGGGGATTCTTCGTCTTCTCGCCCGCCCGAGCCGCGGTGGTTGTCTTGCTACCCTTCCTCATTTCTTGCCCGGCCCCCATGGACGACTTCGTAGTCATCTTCATCACCTTGCCACCGATAGCCATCCATGAAACCACGCAAGAGCAGGTGGTCCCGCACCTTCCCGGATTCCGGGTCCGCAATAAGGCTCTTCAGCTTGCATCTTCGACACGGACATCTTATCTCCGTCTCGTTCTTTTGAAGCATCTCGGCCTTTGCGGACCTCAAAAACCTATTCATGATGCCTTCGGTCATCATGCGGACCATGGTCGCCTGCGGGGTAGAGCAAAACGGTATTTTAGAACCAAGAAAAAATTTGGCATGACTTTCCCTAAAAATAGGACCAAAAAGAATGCTTAATGCCAAAATTCTCGGCGAAACGGAAATGAATCAACATTCCGGCAAAATATTGGCAACTATCGAATTTCAAATACCAGTACACCTCCAAACACAAACACATATGCAACACCACAAACATAAGCAACACCACAAACATACATAGATCTAGCTAGGCCATAAAAGTGCATGTGCACATTGTTGTAGGGATAACAACATAAATATGGCTTCCCCCCTTACTTACCTATCAAAACAAGGTAATTTAACCACTTAAATTGAATGAATCTATGGTGGAAATGAGGTGAAAAAGAGGAGGCACCCAAGACAAGGAGGAGGTGGAGAGAATGAAGTGGGGAGAAAGTGAGTGTGGGTAGGAGAGGCTGTCCAAAATATCTTGTTGCTGCCCACTTACTAATGGCGCACCAACTCTAAATGCGCCATTAGTAATCCAGGTTACTAATGGCGCACCTCCTGGTGGTGCGCCATTAGTAGTTTTGCAAAAAAAACATACTAATGGCGCACTATCCCACAGTGCGCCATTACTAGTTTAAACTAGTAATGGCGCACGGTGGAACAGTGCGCCATTAGTAGTTTTGCAAAAAAGGGAATAAAAAATATAATAAAAAAACAACATTAGTGGCGCACTTTCCGGCAGGTGCGCCATTACTAGTTACAACTAGTAATGGCGCACTGTGTCTGGATGCGCCATTAGTATGTTTGGACAGGCGCACTAGTTAAATTTTTTTTATACTAATGGCGCACCCGGGGCCAGGTGCGCCATTAGTAGTTTCAACTCTAATGGCGTATCATAAGGTGGTGCGCCATTAGTATATACTAATGGCGCACCGCTTGTCTGGTGCGCCATAGTCAATCCCATCTATAGCCCTTTTTCTAGTAGTGGAACTTTCATTTCTCACGTCCTCATATTGCTTTATCAGTTCTTTTACTTGATGAAATTGATCTGATGAATTGATGTCATATTCTTCACTGATGAAGTATATGAGTTTGTAGGCTGCACTAATTCGTCTGCAGGATGATCAACCCAAAGCCACTGAGTGGGTCCTCGATAGTGGATGTACAAACCACATGACTGGTGACAAGAATCTATTGATGGATGCTCCATTATCTTCATCGCATCTAAAGCATATCATCTTTGCTGACAAAGGCAAAAGTCAGGTATTGGGTCTAGGTATGGTTGCGATTACAAAGGATCGACACATGGACAAAGTCATGCTTGTTGAGTCCTTAGGATACAACCTTATTTCTATCTCAATGCTTTGTGATCTTGATATGGTTGTTATCTTTGGCAAGTACCGTTGTGTTGTGGTTATGGAAGCTGACAATTCCAAAGTCTTCGAAGGCTTTAGGAGAGGAGACCTGTATATTGTTGATTTCTCTACAGGACCACAACCAGCCATGTGCTTACTTGCAAAAGCTTCAGAAGGCTGGCTCTGGCATCGACGACTTGGTCATGCAGGCATGAGGAATTTGCACATGCTTGCGAAGAAGAAGCATGTTATTGGCATCGAGAATGTCAAATTCCTCAAGGATCACCTATGTGGAGCCTGTGAAGCTGGGAAGATGACGAAGGCCAAGCATCCAGCAAAGACTATCATGACCACCACTCGCCCGTTTGAATTGCTTCACATGGATCTCTTTGGTCCCAATCATTATTCCGCTATTTCAAATGAAGCATCTCAATATGGCTTTGTTATTGTTGATGATTATTCTCACTACACATGGGTACACCTTGTTACTTACAAACATGAAGTGCAGGAAGTCTTCAAACAATTTTCCTCGAGGGCTTCAACCAACTTTGGTGTGAAGATCAAGCACATCAGAAGTGACAATGGCACTGAGTTCAAGAATTCTGGTCTCGATGACTATCTTGATGAACTTGGTATTACTCATGAGTTATCTGCTCCTTACACTCCTCAGTAGAATGGCATCATGGATCGCAAGAACATGACTCTTGCTGAGATGGCTCGCACTATGCTTGATGAATACAAGACGCCTCGTTGTTTCTGGACTGAGGCAATTGATACTGCGTGCCACATCATCAACAGAGTATATCTTCACAAATTCTTCAAAGAGACTGCCTATGAACTCCTCACCGATAAGAAACCCAATGTAAGTTATTTCAAAGTCTTTGGTGCTAAATGTTGGATTAGAGATCCTCATCACAACTCAAAATTTGCACCGAAAGCACATGAAGGTTTTATGCTTGGTTACGGAAAGGACTCGCACACCTACAGAGTCTTCAACAACGTTCTTCACAAAGTTGTTGAAACTGCAGATGTGCGGTTCGATGAAACTAATGGCTCGCAAAGAGAGCACCTACCTACTGTGATAGATGAACCAGCACCTGAGGAAACTATCAAGTTCAAGGCTACTGAGGATGTCATTCCTACTGAAGAATCTACTGGAGAATTCATTCCAGAACATGAAGAACGTCGGGCTAATGCACCTGAAGAAAATGCTGAAGAAAATGGTGCTGAAGAAAACGCTGATCAAATTCTTCAACGACAACCAGCTCATCCTCGCATTGCAAAAGAAGTGCAACTTGAAAAGATCATCAATGACATCAAAGCGCCAAGTCCTCTCACACGCTCAAAAGCTTCACATTTGTCTAACTTTTGTGGGCACTATGCTTTTGTCTCTATTACAGAGCCCACTAGGGTAGATGAAGCATTTCTGGAGCCTGAGTAGATTCAGGCCATGCATGAAGAATTACATCAGTTCGAGCTCAACAATGTCTAGGAACTGGTCAAACGTCTAGATCCTCGCAAGCACAATATCATCGGCACAAAGTGGATCTACCGCAATAACCAAGATGAAAATGGCCTTGTGGTGAGGAATAAGGCACGGCTTGTAGCTCAAGGCTACACACAGGTTAAAGGAATTGATTTCGATGAAACTTTTGCACATGTTGCTAGACTTGAGGCTATTCGCATATTACTTGCTTATGCTAACCATCATGATATCACTTTATATCAAATGGATGTGAAAAGTGCATTCCTCAATGGTAAGCTTGAGGAAGAAGTATATGTTGCTCAACCCCCAGGTTTTGAAGATCCAAAGAATCCTGACAAAGTCTTCAGACTCAAGAAGGCCCTCTATGGCCTCAAGCAGGACCCACGGGCTTGGTATGATACCTTGAAGGAACTCTTCATGAAGAAAGGCTTCAAACCCGGTTCACTCGACCCTACTCTTTTTCACTAAATCTTAAGATGGTGAATTGTTTTTGTGCCAAATATATGTTGATGATATTATCTTTGGTTGTACTGACCAACGTTATAGTGATGAATTTGCCTATATGATGAGTGAAGAATATCAAATGTCTAGGATGGGAGAGTTGAAATTCTTCTTAGGTCTTCAAATTCGTCAACAACGCAATGGCATATTCATATCTCGGGAGAAATATCTCAAGGATGTACTGAGGAAATTCGGCAGGCAAGATTGCAAAGGCGTCAAAATTCCTATGCCCACAAATGGCCATCTGTGCACTGATGAAAATGGTATTGACTTCGATCATAAGGTATAACGCTCCATGATAGGTTCCTTATTGTACTTATGTGCATTTAGGCCAGATATAATGCTTAGTGTTTGCATGTGTGCCCGATTTCAAGCTACACCGAAGGAATCACACCATAAGGCTGTGAAGCATATTCTTCGATATCTAGCTCACACACCAACACTTGGATTATGGTACCCCAAGGGCTCGGCTTTTGATATCATTGGATATTCGGACTCTGACTATGCTGGTGATCGTGTGGACCGCAAGTCAACATCTGGTACATGTCATTTCCTTGGACGATCTTTGGTCTGTTTGTCCTCGAAGAAACAGAACTGCGTATCACTATCTACTGCTGAAGCTGAGTACATTGCCGCTAGTTCCTGCTATGCCCAATTGCTATGGATGAAGCAAACTCTCAAGGACTACGGCGTCAACATGAAGAATGTGCCTCTTTTCTATGACAATGAGAGTGCCATCAAGATTGCTCACAACCCAGTTCAGCACTCAAAGACAAAGCACATTCAGATTCGTCATCATTTTCTTCGTGATCATGTGTTGAAGGGCGACATTTCTATTGAGCATGTGAAGACTGAAGAACAGCTAGCCGATATCTTCACAAATCCCTTGGATGAGAAGAGATTTAGCAAGTTGCGGTGTGAGCTAAATATCCTAGAATCTTCGAATGTTCTTTGAAAAGGACACTCATCCTAACACTTATGCAAAATTGATGACTTAGATGTGCAACACATGAAGAAACGTTTTTCTTCAATCAATGAAGAATAACACTCTTAGTGTGAAGAAATTAATGAAAAATTTGATTCTCAGAACCCTACGATAATTGTACGCGGTGTCTGAAATCATCATTCTTATACGGTGGGTCACGCCACCACCAAAAGTTGAAATTCCTCAAATTATTCATATTCTTCAACTTTGCATAGTCTTCACTGGTTCCGTCGTTATTCTTCATTGGCTATATATATATATATATATGAGTTATGTCCTCTACAGCATTCACTTATTGCTATTTCTTCAAGTTGGTTCTCTGCTAAGTGAATGTGATCGGACCCTTCCCCTCTATGCTATACTCAACCCAATCTGTTCACAAATTCTTCATGTGCGTTCTATTTGAAACTCGTTCAAAATCTTCATTGTGTCCTTGTCAGCTGAAGAAATTGCGAACGAAACTTTAAAACCTATCTTATCGAAATTTTCGGCTTTGCCGCTCAAACCGTTCCGCATCCCACGATACACTTATCCACTCACCCACGATCTAACAGGATCTCCACCTCTCACTACGTGGGTGACACATGTCATGCGAATGAGAAGGGTCAGGGGCACGTTCATCCAATTTCTTCGGGCGAACAGTTTTTCACCGTGGCTATAAATACCCCTCCTACCCTTCCTCACTTCTTTTAATCCGCTCGACCTCTCTCTCCAGCTCGAGCTTCTCAAACCCTAGCGTCGCCGCTACTTCATCACCGTCGGTGAGGAAGAGCTTCACTGCCTCAACCTCGTCGCTGACGTACTCGCGCCAACCGCGAAAATCTTCACTCCGCCGTCGTCATAGTTGTCTTCCTCCGCCAAATTAGGGCGTGGAAGATCTGCACAGACGAACTTCACATCTCCTCACTCTAGTTCGTCGTGTTCTTCATCCAGGGTAATTAAAAGTTACTTTTACTACCCTCGTTGATTCGAATGATTATCTTCAAAATCTTCAAAGGTGTTTTTCTTCATAGATTCACACACTAAACACCTCACAAGTCATCTGTTCTTGACTCGTTTCTCTAAGCCATGTTTTTTCTTCAAGATTCCTCAAATGTGTGGATTTTTAATCTACACATCTCTGGAACCTAAATCAAAGAACGCTTAGTGAAATTCTTCAAGACTCATCTGGTCAAATTCCTCAAACTTGTTCTTTTTTCAAAACCTTCTAAGAACGCATATGACCTCTCCAAATTCCTCGCAACTATACTCTGTTCATAGGTACACATGTCAGCTGCTGAATCACTAGGTTCTCATTAACTTAACTCATTTGCAATGTCCCTCGAAGAAAAGTTGCATACTTCTTCAGAAAATTCAATTGTTCAAATTCCTCGACTGAAGAAAATAGCTGACGGTAAGAAGCCACAGAAGGGAGGAAAGAGGCCTGAGGTAAATACAGCATTTGAGATCCCTGATGACATATATGCTAGGTACTGCACACCTACTGAGGAAACCAAGAATGAGCGCAAAGTGCGCATTCAGAAGATAGAGAGGAGATGGGCAAGAGAATGGAGGGAGTACAGATATGTCACTCCTAAGTATATGAAGAAATTCGCACTCAATCCTCCATGCCCAAGAGCTCCATTGGCACCTGGCCAAATCGCTGATCCCACCAGCCTCAAACGCGGTGAGGACTATCCTAATGAATGGGCCAAGCGCCAAGCCAAGCTGGCTAAGCAAGCCAGAGAAGCAGTGAGGGCTTTGAGGATTCTGGCCAAGCCAAGCAAAGGCTCACGGCAAATTCCTCATGCTGCTCCTGTTCCTCCAAAGTCCTCGGCTCCTCAGCCAAAGCCTTCAGCTGTTCCGACTAAATGCTCAGCACCTGTGCATCTTGCCTCGTGCCAAAGGACTACCGGCATCTCCATTGCCTCAGGTATCTCAGCTAGTTCCTCAGCTGCACCAAGTTCCTCAGCTGGCCCCTCACTGCTAAAGACAAAGGCCACTGCTGGACGAGGTCCTCGCCCAAGTCCTCAATAGAAGCAAGTCGCTTTCCAAGTGCCGCCTGATGAAGACGAAGCTGATGATGATGAACTTGCAGAAATCATCAGAGACAGGCAAGTCAGGGCCACTAGAGCCAAAGGATCAGAGGTCCCACTGCTTTTGGATCCCAAGCTGATCCTCGACTACATTGATGATTGGCACAAGGACCCCAACACTCCCTTGCCTGACTTCAAGCTGACTCCTGGCCAGAGTCACATGCTGACCCACTTCATTCAAGAAGAAAAGTGGAAATTTGAGAAGGCCAGGCAGATCAAGAAAGTGCAGTACAAGAAAGAGCGCTATCTGAAGAAAAACATTGTCTCTATGACAACTTAAGAACTTGTCACTATTCAGACTGAGACTAAGAAACTCAGTGATGACTTTGACGCATATCGCGCTGATTGGCTTGGAGCCAAGGTTCGTTTTGTGAAACTTGCGGATAACTTCACTTCCAATGTTGCAGCCCAACGGAACAGGAAATTTCTCAGGCTGAAGCATCTGCTCAGCCTACTGAAGAAAATGCCAGCACCGCTGATGACAATCAGGCTGCTGAAGATAATGTGAGTTCCAGGGCTGATGACTGCATTCCAGCCGCTGAAGAAATTGCCAGCACACCCACTACTGGTGTGCCTGAAGAAACTGAAGAACTCAGGGCAACTACATCATTTGTGCCTAAAGAAAATCAACCAGATTCCTCAGCTGCTCCTGCACCAACTTCAACTCCAATCCTTCCATCTGCATTAGATGTGAAGAAGACCAAGGCTGCAGAGCGTGCTGCAGTGAAGAAAAGGAAAGCATTAGTTGCTTCAGATTCTTCATCTCCGAAGAAAATGAAGCCTATGACAAGTTCATTTGCAAATCCGATTGATGCTGTTCCCATCTCAACCAGGCCATCAAAGGATCGTGTTCCTTTTGATGAAGAATATGTGATCCCCAGCGGATTTGATGAAGAAACTTTTTCTGTTGCTTCGTCTGAACCGTTGGATGAAGAAATTGAAGTGGATGCGATCCCTTCAACACCTATCATCTCCTCGCCTATGCCTCAGTTCACAGCTGAAGAGGTTGGTGTTGAAGAAATGGAAGATGAAGATGTGGACATTGGCTGCTTCACACCCGTAATCGGTGATGACTTCTGGGAAAGTCAGCATCCAAACTCTCCAATGTTCACCCCTCTACAGCAAATTCCTCAGTCCCCCACACAAATTGTTCACATGGGCTCTGAAGAAACTCATCCCACTGCATCTATCCATGAGGAAATTCCAGCCACTAGCACTGAAGAAACTGCTGCTGCTGAACAACCAACGACGCAGACTGCCACTAAGGAGGAACCAAAAATTCCTCAGCCTGAAGAACCTGCGATTGAGATTCTTGAGGTCATGATGCAACTCACTGACACTCCTCTGCAGAAGCCAAAGGATCCATTCTCATGCAAGCAAAAGTTCAAGGCTGATGATTTCTTCGGTGAGCACGTATTCTTTGAAGATTACAACCCATATGACTCTGCTCGCATTAGGAAGAGGCGTTTCTGGACTGCTAGTCAAGCCAGTTTCTATTCCTCAGTGTTGTTCAACAAGGAGAAGATCTTCTACCATGAGCATATTCCTCACGTGGATATGGAATCTCTGTCGTGCTTCACACCAGTCCTCAGTGTTCTTCATGATGCTGGACTGCTAAACTTTTGCTCTGACATCTGCGATAGGAATGAAGAACTGATTCTTCAATTCTATGCAACGCTGCATATCACCGGAGATGCTGAAGATGTGAATTCATGGGTGCTGGATTGGATGTCTGAAAACACTCACTACACTGCACCAGCCTCTGAATTGCTTTGTGCTCTACCACTCAGTCCTCCCCTTGAAGAAGCTCGCTGCATCTGCAGTGAACCTGAGCTCACACATCATTACATGCAGGTGCTGATGAAACCTTTGAAGCCAGGTCAAGCACCAAGAACCAAATTCCTCGTGAAGGAATTGTTGTACGTGCCCAGAACTGTCTATCGTATTCTTACGAGGACAATCAGTCCCATCAAAGGCCACGACTCATCTGATGAGGAAATTGTTGGCATCATGAAGAATCTGGTATTCAACATCGTTCATGGCATTCCTGTCAATTATCACGATTTCTTCATGAGGACTATGGCCAATGTTGCACTGTCTCCATTTGAGCTGAAGCCTTATGCACCTTGGATTATGAGATTCCTCAAGACAAGGTCTTCACTCAACTACAAAGCTGATTTCCATAATCACCTCAACTACTTGCCCCCAATTGAAGTCCTCAAGCAGACATATTCCTTAGTTGATGGAAAGTGCAAGGCACCAGCTGTAATAGATGAAGTCATTCGTCCATTGGATGGTCAGTTTCGCAAAGCTGCATCTTATTCCACCAATGATGACTCTGCCACACATGACTCTGCCAATGCACCCAAGTCCACTCCACAAGCCACTGCTCCGCGCGTGATGACTGACCATGAACTTCTGCTTAGTCTTCACTAGAAGGTGGATCGAAATCACAAATGGGTTAAGCGTCAGTTTGGTTCACTTCTTCACAACATGACTGCCACACACAATGCAGTGAAGAAAAACCACTACTAACTCCATCAAGTCTTCGGTCACACCTGGGCAATCCTGTCACATCTGTATGGTGAAGAAGATCTGAAGAACATGGGTCTTAAAGAAGATTTTGACTGGTCTGCACCTCCACCGAAGAAATTCAAGAAGGTCAAGGTTCCTTCTCTGGTGGCCAGCTCATATTCTTCATCGCACGACACTGATGAACATGAAGATTTGGACGACACTGCGGCAGGCCCTACATCAACAAACGACCCCAACAACGCTGGCGCTCCTTCATCAACATGATTATCTTCAGGGCCGTTAGTCCTCATTTTCGATCCTTTTGGTCATTCGATGACAAAGGGGGAGAAATATGAGTTAGTCTTCAAGCGGGTCTACTACATGGGCGTTTTTTTGCTAAGTTACAACTCTCATTCTTCTGAAACTTTATTGGATCGAGTTGTAATCTTAAACCCGATGGTGCTTTGATACTTTTGATGCACTGTGCTCTAATACTTTTGATGCACTATGCTCTGCTACTTTTGATGCACTATTCTGCATGCTTATTCCTCGTTAATATTATTGCACGCATGCTGAATTTCATCAGGCACCATATTTCATCATGCATTACAAATTCTTCATATTATATGTTAAATGCGTGTATGAATTACAAGATATAGGGGGAGATCTCCATGATTCAACTCTTCAAGTGTGCATTGCTTCAAAAGCAAATTCCTCACTATGCACATCTTCAGGGGGAGTTCTTCTATATCTTGCAATCAAATTCCTCAATATCAGTAGTTACACTTCATATGTTTATCCCCGTTGAAAACTTAACCTATATTGTCATCAATCACCAAAAAGGGGAGATTGTAAGTGCATCTAGTGCCCCTTAGTGATTTTGGTGTATTGAAGACTTATAGGTTAAGGGACTAATGCGTTTGTGAGTGTACACAGGTCTATAAGTCTATGAGGAGTTTGATATTTACAGGAAAAGTCGACCCCTAAAAATAAATATCTTCGACTGAAGATTTTGATATTTCTGAAGACTTTGAAAGTGAAGAAATTGGTGTGTCCGTGAAGACTTGATATTCATGCGAGGAATATGAAGCTTGAAGACTTTCGTTTTCATAGTTTTTTTTCTCTTTCTTAAGTCATAGGAAACACCATACTGTTAAAGGGGGTCGAGGAAATACTAAGGAAAAATTTCCATGTGATGCTCAACTCAAAATCCGAGACCTACCAATCCCTTCGAGTGAAGCCATTGGAAATCTCATACAGTTCAGTCAATTTCTTCAGTGGCAGAGACGAAGTTCTTCTGGTCTCTAAGGAATTTGTCCTGGCTGAGGAGTTAGGAGTTCCCCAGTGCGGATTGCCTACATAGTGAGGAACATGATAGCCCTGAGGATTTTTCTACTCAAAATTCCGACCATTGCTGTGCTATGCGCCAGCTGTCCTAAAATATCTATCCACCTAAATGTCATATCATTGAAGGGCATTTATGTCTTATCATGTCGGGCTGCTCCCTAGGCTATAAATAGCTGCCCCCTACAACCACTGGCTAGTTGGCTGCTCCGAGAGAAACTAACAGTTGTCATTTGAGAGCAAGCCATCCTCTGAGGACTTTGAGCGAAAATCATCAAGTGAGGAAAAACCAAAAACCCAAAACCCAAACACCTACAAACCCCAAGTGATTGAGCATCACTGAAGAGATTGATCCTGCGTGGATCCGACGCTTGTTATATTTGAAGATTGTGCTTCTTCCAGACGGTTAGGCGTCATGGTCTAGAGCATCCAAGAGAAATTGTGGATCGCCGAGTGACCAAGTTTGTGAAGGTTTGGAAGTCTCCTGAAGACTTACCACGAGTGATTGGACGAGGTCTGTGTGACCTTAGTTCAAGGAGAATACGGTGAGGACTGGGTGTCCTGAGCTGCGTGTTCAGGACTGGGTGTCCGGGACTGTGTGTCCTCGAGTTTAAATACTCAGCCGCTCCAACTAGACGTACAACTGAGACAGCAGTTGGAACTGGTCTACCAAATCATTGTCTTCACCAAGCTGATTGGTTCTATTCCCTCAACTCTTTCATTTCCTCATAACTATGTTGTGTGTTTATTCATATCTGTGTTTGAAGACTTTGACTGAAGACTTTCTCAATTTTCTCAGTTCAATTTCTTTAGTCTGTTTGTCTTCATCCTGTGTTATCCTGTGATTACGCTTCCTGTACTCTGTGCTTGTCTTCATTTCATCATGATGAGTATGCTTGTATTCTGTTATGTTTACTTTTGAGTACTTATTCCGCTGCTAGTAGTTCTTCGCTATGGAATTTCCTCACCGACAAATTCCTCATCAAAGAATTTCATAAAAATCGCCTATTCACCCCCCACTAGTCGATATAATGCACTTTCACTACTAAATACTTTGCTGCAGATACTAAGTTTCCAGGTGTGGTTGAATTGACAACTCAGCTACTAATACTTGAGAGTATTCCTTGACTCCCCTTGTGTCGAATCAATAAATTTGGGTTGAATACTTTACCCTCGAAAACTGTTGCGATCCCCTATACTTGTGGGTTATCAATGGCTCCCTTCCCGCTCAGTATTTGGGGAGAGGACCAAGGCCTATATAAGTAGAACTAGCCACCGCAGAGAGGATCGACCTGATCACAAGTAGAGGAAGGAGGATCGACCTCATCACAAGTCGAGAGCGGATCCAAGATCATCTCACCCACACAAGTTCATTAAGCACAAGAACACCTCAACCTAAGAGGCTATTCTTCCCCTTGTAGTGATCATCATCAGCCCAAGAGGCAATCCACCACCACCACACTGGAGTAGGGTATTACACCACAACGGTGGCCCGAACCAGTATAAATCTTGTGTCTTTCTGTGTTGTGAGTTCATTGGGTTCGTTCGCAAGATCTTCGGGAGCTAGGGCGTGGATCGATAGGGAGAAAACCTTTGCGCGCACCCAAGTGTTCGAACCTCAAGGTTTTGCCGGAACATGTGATATGGCAACAGGGGATTGCACTACGGCCATTACATCCGAAGCACAAAGTGGCCTCATCAAGCCGCACAATTCATCGGCCATTAAGCCGCCGGTTCCCATTAAATGGAACCAATCTGTCTTGGAGCAGGATTAGTAGTCTAGCCTCCGTCGTTCACCCCACAATCGTGCAAAGTTTATACCACGCATGCATACTTATGCACTTAAGATACCCTAGCCATTGGCGGAGGCATAAACAAAAAATCGTTGTGGTTTCCATGCGTAGGTAAGAACGGTTCTTGTTAGAAGCCCGTAGCAGCCACGTAAAACTTGCAACAACAAAGTAGAGGACGTCTAACTTGTTTTTGCAGGGCATGTTGTGATGTGATATGGTCAAGACGTGATGAGGTATAAATTGTTGTATGAGAGAATCATGTTTTGTTAAAGTTATCGGCAACTGGCAGGAGCCTTATGGTTGTCTCTTTATTGCATAAGATGCAAGCGCCATATAATTGCTTTACTGTACCGCCATGCGATAGCAATAGTTGCAAAAAGCAATAGTTGGCAAGACGACCATGTGATGACACGTTGATAGAGATCAAGATGATGGAGATCATGGTGTCATGACGATGACGATGGAGATCATCATGGTACTTTGGAGATGGAGATGATGACACTACTTTGGAGATGGAGATCAAAGGCACAATATGATGATGGCCATATCATGTCACATATTTTGATTGCATGTGATGTTTATCTTTTATGCATCTTATTTTTCTTAGTACGATGGTAGCATTATAAGATGACCCCTCACTAAATTTTAAGGTATAAGTGTTCTCCCTGAGTATGCACCGTTGCTACAGTTCATCATGCCGAGACACCACGTGATGATCGGGCGTGATAAGCTCTACGTTCATATACAATGGATGCAAGCTAGTTTTGCACACGCGGAATACTCGGGTTAAACTTGACGAGTCTAGCATATGCGGATATGGCCTCGGAACACTGACACCAAAAGGTCGAACGTGAATCATATAGTAGATATGATCAACATAGTGATGGTCACCATTGAAAACTACTCCATCTCACGTGATGATCGGACGCGGTTTAGTTGATATGGATCACGTGATCATTTAGATGACTAGAGGGGTGTCTATCTAAGTGGGAGTTCTTAAGTAATATGATTAATTGAACTTAATTTATCATGAACGTAGTCCCGATAGTTTTTACATATCTATGTTGTAGATCAATACCTCGCGTTGTAGCTCCCTTATGTTTTTGATATGTTCCTAGAGAAAACTAAGTTGAAAGATGATAGTAGCAATGATGCGGACTGGGTCCGTGATATGAGGATTATCCTCGTTGCTGCACTGAAGAATTATGTCCTTGATGCACCGCTAGGTGACATACCTATTACACGAGCAGATGCAGATGTTATGAACGTTTGACAAGCTCGGTATGATGACTACTTGATAGTTTAGTGCACCATGCTTTATTGCTTAGAACCGGGACTTCAAAAACTTTTTGAATGCCATGGAGCATATGAGATGTTCCAAGAGTTGAAATTAGTATTTCAGACTCATGCCCGTGTCGAGAGGTATGAGACCTCTGACAAGTACTTTGCCTACAAGACAAGATAGTGATTGATAGAGTTCTCTAGTCACTATCACCAAGTTACTAGAACTTCATAATGAACTATAATATGCAAGGGATGATGAAAATGATTCTCGAGCTCTTCGCGATGCTAAAATCAGCGAAGGTAGAAATCAAGAAAGAGCATCAAGTGTTGATGGTTAACAAGACCACTAGTTTCAAGAAAAAGGGCAAAGGAAAGAAAGGGAACTTCAAGAAAGAATGTCAAGCAAGTTTCCACTCCTATGAAGAAACCCAAAGCTAGACCTAAGCCTGAAACTGAGTGTTTCTACTGTAAAGGGAATGGTCACTGGAAGTGGAACTACCCCAAATACTTGGCGGATAAGAAGGATGGCAAAGTGAACAAAGGTATATTTCATATATACATGTTATTGATGTGTAATTTACTAGTGTTCATAGTAGCCCCTGGGAATTTGATACTAGTTCAGTTGCAATGATTTGTAACTCGAAAAGAGGAGTTGCAAAATGAACAGATACTAGTTGCAGGCGAGGTGACGATGTGTGTTGGAAGTGATTCCAAGGATGATAAGATCACCATCGTACACCCCTTTTACCTTAGGGATTAGTATTAGACATGAATAATTGTTATTTGGTGCCAGCTTTAAGCATGAACATTATATCTGGATCTTCTTTGAGGCGAGACAGTTATTCATTTAAATCAGAGAATAATGGTTGTTCTATTTCTATGAGTAATATCTTTTATGGTCATGCACCCTTGATGAGTGGTCTATTTTTATTGAATCTCAATAGTAGTGATACACATATTCATAGTATTGAAACCAAAAGATATACGTTTAATAATGATAGTGCAACTTATTTGTGGCACTGCCGTTTAGGTCATATTGGTGTAAAGCGCAGCAAGAAACTCAATGCTAATGGGCTTTTGGAATCACTTGATTATGAATCACTTGATGCTTGCTAACCATGCCTCATGGGCAAGATGACTAAGACTCCGTTCTCTGAAACAATGGAGCGAGCAACAGACTTATTGGAAATAATACACACTGATGTATGCGGTTCGATGAGTGTTGATGCTCGCGGTGGGTATCGTTATTTTCTGACCATCACAGATGATCTGAGCAGATATGGGTATATCTACTTGATGAAACATAAGTCTGAAACATTTGAAAAATGCAAAGAATTTCAGAGTCAAGTGGAAAATCATCGTAACAAGAAAATTAAGTTTCTACGATCGGATCGTGGAGGTTAATATTTGAGTTATGAGTTTGGTCTTCATTTGAAATAATGCGGAATAGTTTCACAACTCACGCCACCTGGAACACCACAACGTAATGGTGTGTCCAAACATCGTAACCGCACTTTATTAGATATGGTGCGATCTATGATGTCTCTTACTGATTTATAGTTATCATTCCGGGGTTATGCTTTAGAAACGGCTGCATTCACGTTAAATAGGGCACCATCGAAATCCGTTGAGACAACACCATATGAACTGTGGTTTCCCAAGAAACCCAAGTTGTCGTTTCTTAAAGTTTCGGGCTGCGACGCTTATGTGAAAAAGCTTCAACCTGATAAGCTTGGACCCAAATCAGAGAAATATGTCTTCATAGGATACCCAAAGGATACTGTTGGGTACACCTTCTATCACAGATCCAAAGGCAAGCTATTCCTTGCTAAGAATGGATCCTTTCTAGAGAAGGAGTTTCTCTCGAAAGAAGTGAGTGGGAGGAAAGTAGAACTTGATGAGGTAATTGTACCTTCTCCCTTATTGGAAAGTAGTTCATCACAGAAATCAGTTCCAGTGATTCCTACACCAATTAGTGAGGAAGCTAATGATGATGATCATGAAACTTCAGATCAAGTTACTATCGAACCTCGTAGGTCAACCATAGTGAGATCCGCACCAGAGTCGTACGGTAATCCTGTTCTAGAAGCCATGTTATTAGACCATGATGAACCTACGAACTATGAGGAAGTGACAATGAGCCCAGATTCTGCGAAATGGCTTGAGGCCATGAAATCTGAGATAGAATCCATGTATGAGAACAAAGTGTGGACTTTGGTGGACTTGCCCGATGATTGGCAAGCCATTAAGAATAAATGGATCTTCAAGAGAAAGACGGACGCTGATAGTAGTGTTACTAACTACAAAGCTCGACTTGTCGAAAAGGTTTTTTTTGTCAAGTTCAAGGTGTTGACTCCGATGAGATTTTCTCACTTGTATCGATGCTTAAAGTCTATCCGAATCATGTTAGCAATTGCCACATTTTATGAAATCTGACAAAGGGATGTCAAAACTGCAATCCTTAATGGATTTATTAAAGAAGAGTTGTATATGATACAACCAAAAGGTTTTGTCAATCCTAAAGGTGCTAACAAAATGTGCAAGCTCCAGCGATCCATCTATGGACTAGTGCAAGCATCTCGGAGTTGGAATATACGCTCTGATGAGTTGATCAAAGCATATAGTTTTATACAGACTTGCGGTGAAACCTGTATTTACAAGAAAGTGAGTGGCAGCACTACAACCTTTCTGATAAGTATATGTGAATGGCATATTGTTGATCAGAAATGATGTAGAATTTTTTGGAAAGCATAAATGAGTGTTTGAAAGGAGTTTTTCAAAGAAAGACCTTGGTGAAGCTGCTTACATATTGGGCATCAAGATCTATAGAGATAGATCAATACGCTTGATAAGATTTTTCAATGAGTACATACCTTGACAAGATTTTGAAGTAGTTCAAAATGGAACAATCAAAGAAGGTGTTCTTGCATGTAGTGCAAGGTGTAAAGTTGAGTAAGACTCAAAACAGGACCATGGAAGAAAATAGAAAGAGAATGAAAGTCACTCCCTATGCCTCAGCCATAGGTTCTATAAAGTATGCTATGATGTGTACCAAACCTATTGTGTACCTTGCCATGAGTTTGGCAAGGGGGTACGATATTGGTCCAGGAGTGGATCACTAGGCAGCCATGATGACCCACAAGTATAGGGGATCTATCGTAGTCCTTTCGATAAGTAAGAGTGTCGAACCCAACGAGGAGCAGAAGGAAATGATGAGCGGTTTTGAACAAGGTATTCTCTGCAAGTACTGAAATAAGTGGTAACAGATAGTTTTGTGATAAGATAATTTGTAACGAGCAACAAGTAACAAAAGTAAATAAAGTGCAGCAAGGTGGCCCAATCCTTTTTGTAGCAAAGGACAAGCCTGGACAAGCTCTTATATAAGGAAAAGCGCTCCCGAGGACACATGGGAATATCGTCAAGCTAGTTTTCATCACGTTCATATGATTCACGTTCGGTACTTTGATAATTTGACATGTGGCTGGACCGGTGCTTGGGTGCTGTTCTTACTTGAACAAGCATCCCACTTATGATTAACTTCTATTGCAAGCATCCGCAACTAGAACAAAAGTATTAAGGTAAACCTAACCATAGCATGAAACATATGGATCCAAATCAGCCCCTTATGAAGCAACGCATAAACTAGGGTTTAAGCTTCTGTCACTCTAGCAACCCATCATCTACTTATTACTTCCCAATGCCTTCCTCTAGGCCCAAATAATGGTGAAGTGTTATGTAGTCGACGTTCACATAACACCACTAGAGGCTAGACAACATGCATCTCATCAAAATATCGAACGAATACCAAATTCACATGACTACTAATAGCAAGACTTCTCTCTTGTCCTCAGGAACAAATGTAACTACTCACAAAGCATATTCATGTTCATAATCAGAGGGGTAATAATATGCATAAAGGATCTGAACATATGATCTTCCACCAATTAAACCAACTAGCATCAACTACAAGGAGTAATTAACACTACTAGCAACCTACTAGCACCAATCCCAGACTTGGAGACAAGAATTGGATACAAGAGATGAACTAGGGTTTTGAGATGAGATGGTGCTGATGAAGATGTTGATGGAGATTGCCCTCTCCCGATGAGAGGAGCGTTGGTGATGACGATGGCGATGATTTCCTCCTCCGGGAGGGAACTTTCCCCGTTAGAACAGCTCTGTCGGAACCCTAGATTGGATCCGCCAAGGTTCCGCCTCGTGGCGGCGGAGTTTCGTCCCGAAAGGTTGCTTCCTATTTTTTTCTCAACGAAAGACTTCATATAGGAGAAGATGGTCATCGGAGAGCCACCAGGGAGCCCACGAGGTAGGGGGCGCGCCCTCACTACTAGGGAAAACCTTATACACAGAATCTTAGCAGCAGCGTGGTCTAAAAACAGGCGCTACTGCTAATTAGCAGTAGAGAGCTTCAGTAAAGAGCGCTACTAATGACTAAGTAGCAGTAGCACTCTAGGTGAAAAGAGCGCTACTACTATAATTGCCATGGTGTTGCGCCCAGGCTAGATATAGTAGTAGCGCCCTTCCCGTGGATGCGCTACTGCTAAAGAATTTAGTAGCAGCGATTTTCTTCAAAACTCGCTGCTGCTAAGTATCACCGCAACTAATTAAGTTTAGTCCCATACTGCTAAGTGAACAAGGTGTTTACCACCTTAAATATGTTACTTCTCAACCTATCTCGAGCACTTGGTCTTCATTGAACTATATGTGTATGATTTGTGGTTGCAATATGAATCCTCGCATGTACCTATACAGGTACAGTGAGGATTCATGTTGACTATTTAGATTATACACAAAAAGATCAATGATGACCAATGTATATTTTTGATGTTTTTACATTGCTTAGACTTATAGTGTTTTTTCAGGACAAAGCGTTACTGATATTGGGATAAACAAAATAAATAACTGCTTCCATTAGCAGTAGCAGTTTTCTCTAAAACGCGCTATAGATAAGTTAGCTATAGCGCGTTTTCCATATGAGCACTACTGCTAGTTTGAGTTAACCACCCCCCGGATCAAAACTTCGCTAAGTTCTCCTTTCCCCTCCCCCCACCCCGGCCGATTCCCCTACTCTTGTTGCCGCTGCCCGAGCCCGAGCGCGCCTGCCCTCACCGCCGCCGCCGCCCGCCCGCCCTCAACCTCACCGCCGCCGCT
>NC_057812.1:167307593-167361008 GCF_018294505.1 Triticum aestivum
TTCCTTCTTGTTTACTTTTTCGCCCCTATCTTCCGTCTCCTCTCCGTCTCGGTCTCCTCTGACGACTTTTTACCGAGCATTTGGAGATCTTTCCTGATATTCAAAAATTCCAAGTCTTTTCTTGCCTTCAGCCCATCCTTGGTCCTCTCCGGCATGTTCATCAATGTTCCAAGCAAACTCTCAAGGATATTTTTTGTGATATTCATTTGACCAAGGCTATGAGGCATGTCGAGTTTGGGCCAGTATTCCAAGTCCCAGAAAACAGATCTCGTCTTCCATGCCTTCAGCAGGGGCTCCGGCGCCTTTTTCTTCGTCTTTCCCGGCGAGGGGCACTCTTCCTAGTTCTTCAATAACTCATATATTTTTGCACCGCTATGCTTATGTGGAGGACCTCGATGCTCGGCCTTACCATTGAATAGATCTCCATGCTTTCTCCATGGGTCATCCTTCTTGAGCCATCTTCGATGCCCCATGTACACGATTTTCCGAGACCCGCCATCTTTCGATAGCTGCTGAGAAGTTGTATCATCCATGTTGTAGGATCGAAAGTATGTCTAGAGGGGTGGTGATTAGACTACTTGACCAAATAAAAATATAGCCTTTTCCCAATTTTAAGTCTTGGCAGATTTTAGCAACTTAGCACAAGTCAAGCAATCAACATACACATGCAAGTCTAAGAGTATAGCAGCGGAATGTAAAACATTTTCATATGAAGGTAAAGGGAGGAGTTTGGAGGGAGCAAACACAATGTAGACACGGAGATTTTTGGCGTGGTTCCGATAGGTGGTGCTATCGTACATCCATGTCGATGGAGACTTCAACCCACGAAGGGTAACAGTTGCGCGAGTCCATGGAGGGCTCCACCCACGAAGGGTCCACAAAGAAGCAACCTTGTCTATCCCACCATGGCCATCACCCACGAAGGACTTGCCTCACTAGGGTAGATCTTCACGAAGTAGGCGATCCCCTTGCCCGTACAAACTCCTTGGTTCAACTCCACAATCTTGACGGAGGCTCCGAAGTGACACCTAACCAATCTAGGAGACACCACTCTCCAAAAGATAATAGATGGTGTGTTGATGATGAACTCCTTGCTCTTGTGCTTCAAATGATAGTCTCCCCAACACTCAACTCTCTCTCACAGATTTGGATTTGGTGGAAAGATGTTTTGAGTGGAAAGCAACTTGGGGAAGGCTACAGATCAAGATTCATATGGTTGGAATGGAATATCTTGGTCTCAACACATGAGTAGGTGGTTCTCTCTCAGAAAATGTATGCTGGAAGTGTAGGCACATTCTTATGGCTCTCTCCACTAATGAAGAGTGGGTGGAGGGGTATATATAGCCTCCACACAAAATCTAACCGTTACACACAATTCACCAAACTCGGTGGGACCGAATCAGAAAACTAGGTCAGACCGATTCAGTTCAAAATGTGAACGTTAGGCTTTTCGGTGGGACCGACATGTCAACTCGGTGGGACCGATTCCATTAGGGTTAGGGCATAAGATAATGTCGGTGAGACCGATTACACAAACTCGGTAGGACTGACTTTGGTAATAAGCTAACCAGAGAGTTGGCCAGGAAAACTCGGTGGGATCGATTCGCTCATTTCGGTGAGACTGAAATGTTACGAAAGGGAAATAGAGGGTTTGCTTTGCGAACTCGGTGGGACCGATCGCTCATCTCAGTTGGGCCAAAACGTTACGAAGGGAAACATAGAGTTTGCAATCCCATCTCGGTGAGACCAAGATCCCTGGCGGTGAGACCGAAGTGACTAGTGTTTCTGGCAGTGGCAATGTCAAGTGAACTCGGTGGCGCTGGATAGAACATTTCGGTGGGGCCGAGTTTGACTTTTGGTTTAGGACATATGTGCATATGAGAAAGTGGTTGAGGGTTTTTGGAGCATATCACTAAGCATTTTGACCAAGTAAGCCATTAAGCAACACCTCATGCCCTTTTAATAGTATTGGCTTTTCCTATGGACTCAATGTGATCTTGGATCACTAAAATGAAAATGTAGAGTCTTGAGCTTGAGCCAATGTGTGTCCTTAGCATTTTGAGGGGTCCACATTCCTAATCCATGCCATGCCAATCATTGAACTTTCTGAAATGATCATCTTGAAATAGTATTAGTTCAATAAGCTATATGTTGTTAGTAATTACCAAAACCACCCAGGGATAGTTGCACTTTCACACGCACCTCGTGCATCCGCAATATCCATGGCACACCTGGCCAGAGAGATAGCCGTAACCAAGATAGCCCTACACCATCGTGATCAGCGCGACTCTCATGTAGAAATACTCTCCTATGCTTGCATCCCATGTCTTGGCCGACATTGTCCATAAGGTCTATAGCGCCTCTTTCAGTAACCCAAGATACAGATTTATATCATTTCTCGGTTTTCTAGGCCCTTGAATAAGCATAGCCATGTGTATGTATTTTTCTTTCATCCACAACCATGGGGGGAGGTTGGACATCCATACAAACACTGGCCATGTGCTATGATTGGTGTTCTGGTTGCCAAATAGATTCATGCCATCACTACTAACGCCAAGCACGATGTTCCTTGGATCATTTGTGAAAAAAATCAAATTCAGCATTTAATACTCTCCACTGGCTAGCATCTGCAAGGTGTCTCAGCTTCGGATCATCTCCGTCATCTGGCTTCACACTCTCCATGTGCCAGAGCATAAGCTTTGCTTCCATAGGATCTACAAAATACCACTATAGACGCGGAGTGATCGAAAAGTACCATACAACTATTTGTGGAGCTCTATTTTCGGCCTTTTTAAATTGTGAAGCATTGCACTTTGGGCAGATGGTTTTTTCCGCATACTCGTTCCAATATATGATGCAACCATTGATACATGTGTGATATCTAATGTGTGGCAGATCAAGAGGGCACACGATTTTCTTTGCCTCCTCGACACTAGTAGGACATAGGCTTCCCACGGGAAGAACCTTCTTTAGATACTTCAAAAGCTCATCCAGGCTTGCATCTATCCATTCGTTTTTTGCCTTTGTCTTTAGAAGTTCTAGTGTGAAACTCAAGCGGGTCACCTCAGGATTGAAGGAAATATGCCCTAGAGGCAATAATAAAGTTATTATTTATTTCCATATTTCATGATAAATGTTTATTATTCATGCTATAATTGTATTAACCAGAAACTTAGTGCATGTGTGAATACATAGACAAAATAAAGTGTCCCTAGTATGCCTCTACTTGACTAGTTCGTTTATCAAAGATGGTTATGTTTCCTAACCATAGACATGTGTTGTCATTTGATGAATGAGATCACATCATTAGGAGAATGATGTGATGGACAAAACCCATCCATTAGCTTAGCACGATGACCGTTTAGTTTGTTGCTATTGCTTTCTCCATAACTATACATGTTCCTATGAGTATGAGATCCTGCAACTCCCGAATACCGGAGGAACAATTTGTGTTCTACCAAATATCACAACGTAACTAGGTGATTATAAAGGTGCTCTACAGGTGTCTCCGATGGTGTTTGTTGAGTTGGCATAGATCAAGATTGGGATTTGCCACTTTGATTGTCAGAGAGGTATCTCTAGGTCCTCTCGGTAATGCACATCACTATAAGCTTTGCAAGCAATGTAGCTAATGAGTTAGTTACGGGATGTAGCATTACGGAACGATAAAAGAGACTTGCCGGTAACAAGATTGAACTAGGTATCTCGGGCAAGTAACATACCGATGACAAAGGGAACAATGTATATCGTAATGTGGTTTGACAGATAAAGATCTTCGTAGAATATGTAGGAACCAATATGAGCATCCAGGTTCCGCTATTGGTTATTGACCGGAGACATGTCTCGGTCTTGTCTACATAGTTCTCGAACCCGTAGGGTCCGCACGCTTAACGTTCGGTGATGATCGGTATTACGAGTTTATGTGTTTTGATGTACCGAAGGTAGTTCGGAGCCCCGGATTTGATCACGGTCATGACGAGGAGTCTCGAAATGTTCGAGACGTAAAGGTCAATATATTGGAAGCCTATGTTTGGACATCGGAATGGTTCCAGGTGAAATCGGGAGTATACCAGAGTACCATGAGGTTACCGGAACCCCCTGGGAGGTATATGGGCCTTATTGGGCCTTAGTGGAAGAGAGGGGAAAGAAGCAAAGGAGGGGGCATGCCCCCCAAGCCCAATCCAAATTGGGAGGGGGTCCGCCCCCCTTTCCTTCCTTCTTCCCTGTCCTTCCTTCTCTCCTAGAACCAACAAAGGGAAGGGGGGAATCCTACTCCCGGTGGGAGTAGGACTCCTTGGGGTGTGCCTAGAGAGGCCGCCCCCTCCCGCTCCTCCACTCCTTTATATACGGGGGAGGGGGGCACACCATGGACACACAAGTTGATCATTGATCTTTAGCCATGTGCGGTGCCCCCTCCACCATAATCCACCTAGCTAATATCGTAGTGGTGCTTAGGCGAAGCCCTATTCCGGTAGCAACATCATCGCCGTCATCATGCCGTCCTATTGACGAAGCTCTCCCTCGAAGCTCTACTGGATTGTGAGTTCATGGGACGTCACCGAGCTGAACGTGTGCAGATCGTGGAGGTGCCGTATCTTCGGTACTAGACCGGTCGATCGTGAAGATGTACGACTACATCAACCGCGTTGTCATAATGCTTCCGCTTATGGTCTAGGAGGGCACATAGACGATACTCTCCCCTCTCGTTGCTATGCATCACCATGATCTTGCATGTGCTTAGGATTTTTTTTTGAAATTACTGCATTCCCCAACAGTGGCATCCGAGCCAGGTCTATGCGTAGATGTTATATGCATGAGTATAACACAAAGGAGTTGTGGGCGTGGGTATATACATATTGCTTGCCGTCACTAGTTTATTCTTGATTCGGTAGTATTGTTATGCGTACGCTTATGCAAGACTGGTTCTACCGACGTGCTTCGCACACAGGTGGTTGGTGGGTGTCAGTTTCTCCAACTTTAGTTGAATCGGATTCAATGAAGAGGGTTGTTTCTGAAGATCAAAAAACAATCACTATACCACGTTGTGGTTATTGATGCGTAGGTAAGAACGATTCTTGCTCAGCCCGTAGCAGCCACGTAAAACTTGCAACAACAAAGTTAGAGGACGTCTAACTTGTTTATGCAGGGCTTGTTGTGATGTGATATGGTCAAGACATGATGAGATATAAGTTCTTGTATGAGATGATCATGTTTTTGTTGAAGTTATTGGCAACTGGCAGAAGCCTTATGGTTTTCTATTTATTGCATAAGATGCAAGCGCCAAATAATTGCTTTACTTTATCGATATGCGATAGCAATAGTTGCAAGAGCAATAGTTGGCGAGACGACCATGTGATGACACATTGATAGAGATCAAGGTGATGGAGATCATGGTGTCATGCCGGTGACGATAGAGATCATGACGGTACTTTGGAGATGGAGATCAAAGGCACAAGATGATCATGGCCATATCATGTCACAAATTTTGATTGCATGTGATGTTTATCCTTTATGCATCTTATTTTGCTTAGTTCGGCGGTAGCATTATAAGATGATCTCTCACTAAATTTCAAGGTATAAGTGTTCTCCCTGAGTATGCACTATTGCGACAGTTCCTCGTGCCGAGACACCACGTGATGATTGGGTGTGATAAGCTCTACGTTCACATACAACGGGTGCAAGCCAGTTTTGCACATGCGGAATACTCAGGTTAAACTTGATGAGCCTAGCATATGAAGATATGGCCTCGGAACACTTAGGTCGAGCATGAATCATATAGTAGATATGATCAACATAATGATGTTCACCATTGAAAACTACTCCATCTTACATGATGATCAGACATGGTTTAGTTGATTTGGATCACATGATCATTTAGATGACTAGAGGGATGTCTATCTAAGTGGGAGTTCTTAAGTAATATGATTAGTTTAATTTTAATTTATCATGAACTTAGTCCTGATAGTATTTGCATAACTATGTTGTAGATAAATAGCTCGTGATGTAGCTCCCCATTTATTTTTGATATGTTCCTAGAGAAAAACTATGTTGAAAG
The DNA here is from genome assembly GCF_018294505.1 of Triticum aestivum. Classification (NCBI taxonomy): domain Eukaryota; kingdom Viridiplantae; phylum Streptophyta; class Magnoliopsida; order Poales; family Poaceae; genus Triticum; species Triticum aestivum. The sequence goes on from NC_057812.1 coordinate 167,313,649, forward strand.
ATGATAGTAGCAATGATGCGGACTAGGTCCGTGATCTGAGGATTATCCTCATTGCTGCACAGAAGAATTATGTCCTTGATGCATCGCTAGGTGGCAGACCTATTGCAGGAGCAGATACAGACATTATGAACGTTTGGCAAAGCTCGGTATGATGACTACTTGATAGTTCAGTGCACCATGCTTTACGGCTTAGAACCGGGACTTCAAAAATGTTTTGAATGCCACAGAGCATATAAGATGTTCCAAGAGCTAAAATTTGTATTTCAGAATCATGCCCGAGTCGAGAGGTATGAGACCTTTGACAAAGTGTTTTGCCTACAAGATGGAGGAGAATTACTCAACCAGTGAGCATGTGCTCAGAATGTCTGAGTACTACAATCGCTTGAATCAAGTGGGAGTTAATCTTCCAGATAAGATAGTGATTGACATAGTTCTCTAGTCACTATCGCCAAGTTACTGGAACTTCGTGATGAACTATAATATGTAAGGGATGACGAAAACGATTCCCGAGCTCTTCGCGATGCTTAAATCAGCGAAGGTAGAAATCAAGAAAAGCATCAGTGTTGATGGATGACAAGACCACTAGTTTCAAGTAAAAGGGCAAGGGAAAGAAAGGGAACTTGAAAGCACAAGTGCTCCCTAGGTGGTTTTGATAATTGATGACAACATATCTCTTGTTGGACTAACATTTCGATCTAGCATGATTCAGATAAGTTCAACAATGGAGTGGCATGGACTAAAGGTTGTGGGAACTCCTTCAAGATGCTAAGGACAAAGGATTGGCCAAAGCTTCAAGCTCAAGACTCTTCATTTTACATTTTAGTGATCCAAGATCACATTGAGTCTTTAGGAAAAGCCAATACTATTAAGGAGGGATGAGGTGTTGCTTAATGAGCCTCTTGCTTCATGTGCTTAGTGATATGCTCCAAAACCCTCAGCTACTTTCCCACTTCCACATTTGACCTAAACCCTAAGCCAAACTCGGTCCTACCAATTTTTCATATCCGGCACCACCGAGTTTCACTTGTCATAAGCCACTGCCAAACCCTAATCAGTTCGGTCTCACCGATGGGATCTCGGTCTCACCGAGATGGGCTTGCAAACTCTCTGTTACCCACTGCAATATTCTCGGTCCCACCGAGATATGCAATCGGTCCCACCGAGTTTGCTTGACCAAATCTCAGTTTCACTTATTACCCAAATCGGTCCCACCGAGTTTGAGTAATCGGTCAAACCGAGTTTTGGATATACACTAACCCTAGCACATCGGTCTCACCGAGTTGATCCAGTCGGTCCCACCGAAATCTCTAACGGTCACTAGGTTTACATTTTCGGTCCGACCGAGTTTATTGATTCGGTCCCACCGAGATTGGAAAACTATGTAACGGTTGGATTTTGTGTGGAGGCTATATATACCCCTCCACCTCCTTCTCATTCAAAGTGAGAGCCATCAGAACACACACATCATTCCAACTTATATGTTCTGAGAGAGAACCACCTACTCATGTGTTGAGACCAAGACATTCCATTCCTACCATATGAATCTTGATCTCTAGCCTTCCCAAGTTGCTTTCTACTCAAATCTTCTTTCCACCAAATCCAAATCCTATGAGAGAGAGTTGAGTGTTGGGGAGACTATCATTTGAAGCACAAGAGCAAGGAGTTCATTACCTACACACCATTTGTTACTTCTTGGAGAGTGGTGTCTCCTAGATTGGCTAGGTGTCACTTGGGAGCCTCCGACAAGATTGTGGAGTTGAACCAAGGAGTTTGTAAGGGCAAGGAGATCGCCTACTTCATGAAGATCTACCGCTAGTGAGGCAAGTCCTGTGTGGGCGATGGCCATGGTGGGATAGACAAGGTTGCTTCTTCGTGGACCCTTTGTGGGTGGTTGCTTCTTCGTGGACCCTTCGTGGGTGGAGCCCTATGTGGACTCGCGTGACCGTTACCCTTGGGTGGAGCCCTGTGTGGACTCGCGCGACCGTTACCCTTCGTGGGTTGAAGTCTCCATCAATGTGGATGTAGGATAGCACCACCTATCTGAACCACGGGAAAAACATCCGTGTCTCCAATTGCGTTTGAATTCTCCAAACCCTTCCCTTTACATTCTTGCAAGTTGCATGCTTTACTTTCCGCTGCCTATATACTCTTTGCATGCTTGCTTGTTATGTATTGTGTGTGTTGAAATTGTGCCTAAACTCCACTTAAACCTAAAAAGCTTAAAAATTGCAACTTTAGCATGAAGTGTCTAATCACCCCCCTCTAGACACATCTACTTCTTGATCCTACAGAACTTCAAGAAGAATGGCAAGCAAGTTGCCACTCCCATGAAGAAGCCCAAAGCTAGACCCAAGCCTGAAACTGAGTGCTTCTACTGCAAAGGAAATGGTCACTGGAAGTGGAACTGCCCTAGATACTTGGTGGATAAGAAGGATGGCAAAGTGAACAAAGGTATATTTGATATACATGTTATTGATGTGTACTTTACTAGTGTTTATAGCAACCCCATAGTATTTGATACTGGTTCAGTTGCTAAGAGTAGTAACTCGAAACAGGAGTTGCAAAATAAACAAAGACTAGTTAAGGGTGAAGTGATGATGTGAGTTGGAAGTGATTCCAAGGTTGATAAGATCACCATCGCACACTCCCTTTACCTTCGGGATTAGTGTTGAACCTAAAATAAATGTTTTTTTGAAAGATAACCTAAAATAAATGTCATTTGGTGTTTGCGTTGAGCATAATATGATTGGATCATGTTTATTGCAATATGATTATTCATTTAAGTCAAAGAATAATTGTTATTCTGTTCACATGAATAAAGCCTTCTAAGGTCATACACCCAAGGTGAATGGTTTATTGAATCTCGATCATAGTGATACACATATTCATAGTATTGAAGCCAAAAGATGCAGACTTGATAATGATAGTGCAACTTATTTGTGCCACTGCCGTTTAGGTCATATTGGTATAAAGCGCATGAAGAAACTCCATTCTAATGGACTTCTAGAATCACTTGGTACTTGCGAACCATGCCTCATGGGCAAGATGACTAAAACTCCGTTCTCCGGAACAATGGAGCGAGCAACAGAGTTATTGGAAATCATACATACTGATGTATGTGGTCCAATGAACATTGAAGCTCGCGGCGGATATCGTTATTTTCTAGCCTTCACAGATGATTTGAGCAGATATGGGTATATCTACTTGATGAAACATAAGTCTGAAACATTTGAAAAGTTCAAAGAATTTTAGAGTGAAGTGGAAAATCATTGTAACAAAAAATAAATTTTCTGCGATCTAATTGTGGAGGAGAATATTTGAGTTACGAGTTTGGTCTTCATTTGAAACAATGCGAAATAGTTTCGAAACTCACGCCACCTGGAGCACCAGAGCATAATGGTGTGTCCTAACATCATAACCGTACTTTATTAGATATGGTGCAATCTATGATGTCTCTTATCGATTTATCACTATCGTTTTGGGGTTATGCATTAGAGACAACTGCATTCACGTTAAATAGGGCACCATCTAAATCCGTTGAGACGAGACCATATGAACTGTGGTTTAGCAAGAAACCTAAGCGGTCGTTTCTTAAAGTTTGGGATTGCGATGCTTATGTGAAAAAATTTCATCCTGATAAGCTTAAACCCAAATCGGAGAAGTGTGTCTTCATAGGATACCCAAAAGTAACTGTTGGGTACACCTTCTATCACAGATCCGAAGGCAAGATATTCGTTGCTAAGAATGGATCCTTTCTAGAGGAGGAGTTTCTCTCGAAAGAAGTGAGTAGGAGGAGAGTAGAACTTGATGAGGTAATTGTACCTTCTCCCGAATTGGAAAGTAGTTCATCACAGAAATCAGTTCCAGTGATTCCAACACCAATTAGTGAGGAAGCTAATGATGAAACTTTAGATCAAGTTACTACCGAACCTTGTAGGACAACCAGAGTATGGCCCGCACCAGAGTGGTACGGTAATCCTTTCTGGATGTCATGTTACTAGACCATGACGAACCTACGAACTATGAGGAAGCGATGATGAGCCCATATTCCGCGAAATGGCTTGAGGCCACGAAATCTGAGATGGGATCCATGTATGAGAACAAAGTATGGACTTTGATTGACTTGCTCGATGATCGGTGAGTCATTAAGAATAAATGGATCTTCAAGAGAAAGATGGACGCTGATAGTAGTGTTACTATCTACAAAGCTCGAATAGTCGCAAAATGTTTTCAACAAGTTCAAGGTGTTGACTATGATGAGATTTTCTCACTCGTATCGATGCTTAAAAGTCTGTCCGAATCATGTTAGCAGTTGCCGAAATTTATGAAATCTGGCAAATGGATGTCAAAACTGCATTCCTTAATGGATTTCTTAAAGAAGAGTTTTCACTACAAAAAAATACACTTCCATGATGATACGTGTTTGTCAGAGTAGGTCGCTTTTCTTGCCATGCATGTACATCCATGACAAATTTATGACAGAATCAAGATAGTCATACCTATGCTGTCGTAGAAGTGTTCCATGACATTACCAAAATTATCATCACGGAAGTGTCCACTTCCATGACGATAAATCGCACGTCACAGAAGTGCTTTTGTCAAGGGTGATCGACACGTGGCATCCACCGTAACGGAACGCCATTAAGCTATCGGGTCGGGTTTTGGATCCGATAACCCGTTAACAACCCCGACCAATGGGGATTTTCCACGTGTAAAATCATCATTGGCTAGAGGAAACATATGTCGGCTCATCGTCGGGACAGATGTCATCCACTCACTGGACAGAAGGCGCCTATGATATGTCAACACGTGGCACGACCCAACAAGTTTAAATGGGCCGGCCCAACTAAAGGCCCACAAGATTTTGCGGGCCATAATGGGCTGGCCCAGCTAAAGGCCCATGAGATTTTGCGGAGCATAATGGGCTGGCCCAGCTAAAGGCCCACAAGATTTCGCGGGCCATAATGGGCCGGCCCAGGTAAAGGCCCACAAGATTTTCGTGTTCCATAATAGGCCGGTCCAGGTAAAGGCCCGGTGACTCTAGCCCATAATGAACAATAATTTTCTTTATACCTGTTAACGGCCCGTGATTTACATGGGCCGTTTCCAGCCCGTGTTAGCTTTCGGCCTATTGACGGCCCATATGTTCTTGGGCTCCTTTTCGGCCCTCGATTACTTCCGGCTCGTTACTGGCCCGTTCCCCCAATGGGCCAAATTCGGCCCATGGAAACAGTCGGCCCATTACTGGCCTGTTCCACTAATGGGCTAAATTCGGCCCATGGCAAGAGTCGGCCCATTACTGGCCTGTTACCCTAATGGGCCAAATTCGGCCCATGGCAAGAGTCGGCCCGTTTCTGGCCTGTTAACCCATTGCGCCATTTCCAGCCCGTCCTATATTCTGGCCCATTAACGACCCATTATGCCTGTGACAAAATTAAGCCTTTGCTGTCCTACGACCTGTTAACGGCCTGTTACCGTGCTGGGCCGATACCAATTACGCCAGATTATGGCCCATGTAGACCCATTTATCCGACGGCCCAAGGCCCACCAATTACAGGCCCATTTATCGATGGCCCGTAGGAGACCCATGGATCCTACGGCCCGTATATGGCCCATGGTAGTTGCGGCCATTAGCAATCCAGGGAAAAAGAAGACTAGGAAATAAATAAGGCCGAAACTAACGCTAGATTAAATCCACTCGGCATCAAAGATCGCCACCAGTGCAAATAAAGGGAACACCCTACACTATACAAAAATGGCTTGCTGTTTTCTTCAGGCGGTAGCTGCACGTTAAGAATACATGTTGTATCGCACCAAAACAAATTACAACTATATAACAAAAGGAAGGTTGGCATAAAACTTAACAGTCTAGCAGATAAATGCACCACCAGTTGTTCAGAAGCTCAGTTCATTTGACCTGATTGTTATGTTTTCATGCTGTATTGTCCGATGGAGCACCATAACCCTCGCCTTCATTTCCCCTAGGCTCCTGAACAACATAGCAAATGTCTGATAGTCTGGTTTCAAAACCATGCATATCTTGACGACATTGAGCAATGTTTCTCCTTGTTTCACAAAGGGTCTCTGTTAGGGAATGGACTTGTGTCTGGAGCGCAGATACAACATTGCTTTGAGCTTGCATATCTTGATCATGAGGCAGTTTGGACGATATTGCCTTAACAACCAACCCAGTATTACGCAGGAACGTGCTTTTGGCACTGTTAGTGGACAGGTACTGACCCACTGCAGTAAGAGCTGACATTGCGGTTATAGTTGCCTCGCCACCTTCAGTAGGTGGCGGTTCCACCATTTTTCCATAGCTCGCTGAAAAGTTGAGGTTTTACATTAGTAGTACCAGAACATAAGATATTAAGGAGGCAGCAAAACCAAACAAAATAGCTTTGGTCTATATACATAACTTATTCTGGTGAACCCATGTAAAATATTAGTTGTATTTTATTGCAAAGTACATAATAAAACCAGGTTCCAAACATATGACCATGTACCATCGCTAATGTATTGTCTATTTCTTCACATTGTATTGAGGGCTAAGGATAAAGAGACGAAGTTTATAATACGGTAAGCATAGTATGACGTCATTCATATCACAAAACAATTGAGAACAGACAAACAGGCAATTGTAACGTTGTGTGGGCAAGTCCAGCACGGAACTAGATTACAGGTCAAGATCAAAGGAACATCACTCCTCTGTTTTAAACCTTGTAAGGTGCAATGATACGCTAAGACAATTGTGTATAAAATTGAAAAGAGTAATAGACATTGGCTGCAAACCATGCAGTTCAAGGCACAAGTCAGAGTAAGTAGTAGTTAAAAGACATGAGGATTAAGGACTTACAATAGCGGCTTTGATTGGTGTAGTCATGCCCTTCTTCTTGCTGGTGTGACAGTCCTTGAAGATTTCCAAACATTTGGTTCAGGTACTTTTTGGTCCTTGCGAGCTTTCCTCTGCATTTGGAACAAGTCAATATAGATCTGATAGTATGGTACATCAAAAAGAGTGAAACACCAGCTAATTACAAGAGCCTCGCAGTGTGCAATATAGCTACGAGATCCTGTCGTCTGTTGGAATTTCACTTTCGTACGGTTGGCCTTGTTCTTTGAACAGTTCACCTATGAGAAGATAGATTTGTGTGGCACATGCGTAAATAGGACTCCAACATGTGATCTGATGACATATATATAATGTACCTGATACTTCGGATCGGACCAGTGTTTAACGAGGCCTCTCTAGTCTTCATCAGATATATTTTCCACTGGAGATGTTTGGGCAAGTTCACTGTTAGCCTTGCCTTCAAAGTGAGTTTTCCTCAAGTTATACCGATACTGTCGCAGAGCAGACTTGAAAACATGCGTGCAAGCTTGTCTGGTTGCATCATCTTGGCTATCCAACTTGAACCTCATCTGTTGAAAATTATGGGAGTCTCATTATCAGCAACCTAGAAAGTATTGGACAGAGCAAGACGATATTACTAGTTTCCATACATAACCATACTTACAGATAAATGGTCGAGGAAGATGTTGAACTGGGTTTTGTCTTTGTCATTCCTGTACCGAATCCATGTTGGGAGGATACGTACATGACACCTAACAGCAACCGCTGCCTCTGATACTAACTTGGCTGACTCTGTAGCATCACGTGGCCTTTTTAGACCTGCCTCAAAACGGATCTCCATTCTTCCTCCTCTAGATTTAGTTAACCTATCAAGCATTATCCCTGATGTTTGTTTCCTCTTGCGCCTAGGTGCTAGTCCAACAACAAACATAGGAAGTGTTAGTGTACATCAAACTGTGAGACTACATATAAAGAAGCATGCAACTGTAACTTGACTCTAGCAATTACCTTCTTGCTGTTGAAGCTCACAAGGTTCATCTGATATTGCCAACTCGTCTTGTGTCAAGAGTGCTTGGGAAGTAGTGTCAAGTGGCAAGGGAGCTTGGGAACGTGCTGCTAGCTTAGTTGACGTAAGAGTACGTCGTGCAGCTGGTAGTACTGTGGTAGGTGTTGCAAGAACTAGGGCTGTCTCTGCTTGTTTGGTGGCAGCTATTTGTTTCTGTTTGTCTTTTTTTGCAACTCGTGTAGCATGGGATGCCGTGTTTGTAGAATTTTCTGCTGGACTTTGACCTTCTATTGCACCATCAGTACTAGCTGAATCTGCACGATTCATCCGCTTCTCATTCCCTACCATTCTGTGTTTCTTCCTCTTTCTCTGTGCCATGTTAAGTCAAGCCGACAAGAAAAACAAATAACAATTTAGTTCTTCAGAACAAATTGATGCGTGATGCAGACAAACTAAACTTTAATGTTAGACAACCACATGATAGGAGGATGTAATATGTATGAAAAATAGGACGGAAGAGATAACCAGAACTATGATGTGTAAACTAAGAAGAAGGCATTTCACCAAATTAGAAGCAATGCAATGGAAGGTAGACACCATATGAAAGATGCTACAAATATCGCTCTGCCAAGTTAATAGTGTCCCATCATAAATGGCATTTAAACAAATGTGAAGCAGTACAAGAAATAAATCATATGCAAGATGCAAACAACATCACACTACCATGTTAGAGGTCTCTCGTCGTTAGTGCCATTGCTTATTCACAACATTGCATATTCACAACTTATGATGTGTAAACTAACGAGAAGGCATTTCAACAAATTAGAAGCAATGAAAGCTAGACACCATATGAAAGATGCAACGAATATCACTCTACCAAGTTAAAACTGTCTCGTCATAAGTGCCATTTCAACAAATTAGTAATACAAGCTAGAAAAGAATGTGAGATGTAACCTATATCACACTCCAAAGTCAAACGTGTCTTATGATAAGTGATTGTTGCAGGTTACACAACGGTAGTAATTTGATGTGAGAACATGGTGTGATAGACATATATTATATGTTCTAGAAACAAGAACACGTGTCTTATTCAAGTATAATGTGTAAAGTAAGCAGATGGAATTCAACAAAATTAGAAGCAATACAAGCTAGACATCACACATAACATGCAGCCACATATAATAGTGCCAAGTTAGAGGGAGCACCGGTGATGCTGCACTAGGGGAGACGTGCTCATCATAAACACAGCTTTGTTGAGTGTCTATGCATGTGTTGTCTTGGAAATCATCTTGGGGGTGTGGAGGAGTAGAAACTGTAGAGGCCCTCCATTCGGAAGGAGCACCTTTATCCACTGCCTTGCTAACTTCCTTCCGCTTTATTGATTTTGAATTGTCAAGTAAAACCGACAAGAAAAAGCAATAAAATTCTCTCTTCAGAACTCATTCATGCATGATACTGACAATCACTACTTTGATGTAAGGCAAACACATGATACCAGGATGGAATATGTACGAAAAACAGGACGACATGGCATGTTCACAAGTGTTTGTGTAAACTAAGTAGAAACCATTCCAGCAAATAAGAAGCAATACAAGCTAGACACCACATGAAAGATGCAACCAATATGACTCTGCCAAGTTAAAAGTGTCCCATCATAAATGGAATTTCAACAAATTAGAAGCAGCGCATGCTATAAATCATATGAAAGATGCAACTAATATCGCACTGCATATACTAAAGGTGTCTCATCGTGTTGATTGATGCGGGATACAAAAAAAATAGTTTTATGTAAGGACATGCTTAATAGACAGATGTACTATGTACTAAATACAGGAAGGCATGTTACATTATAATGTATAAGCTAAGCAGACTAGCACATGTAGTTTGACCAGATTGGAAGAATTACAATCTAGACACCATATGTAACATGCAACCACATATCACGGTGCCAAGTTAGAGCAAGCACCTGCGTTGCTAGTGTAGGGGAAATGCTGTAATCAACTACAGAGCTATGTTCACTATCTTCATCTAGCATTTCTGTTTCTTGAGAATCACGTCGGGAGGCTGACGCTGCATTCTTTAAATGAGGAGTAATCCCCTTGCCTGCCTGCCTCGTCATAAGTGATTGATGAGGGATACACAAGAACATTAGTTTGATGTAAGAACATGGTTAATACACAGATGTACTAGTATGTACCAAAAACAGAAAGGCATGTCATATTCAAAGGTATAATGTGTAAGCTAAGCAGATGCAATTTAACCAAATTGGAAGCAATACAAGCTAGACATCCGGCTGGAGTGGTGAGCATGATCATCTAGGACCTGAGAGCCTGGTGGGAGGCGGGCTGCTTCGCCACCATCGTAGCTTTTTAGTTGGCTTCCAGGTGATGCCTATCTTTGCTGGGCTTGTCACTGGCTTGGCCAGTGCCCTGACTAGCTATTTGTCTTCTGGTGCTCATGGGATGGTGGTTCATGTAAAAAAATATCTTTCCCTATCTTACCAACTTCGGCCTTTCGAATACAAGCTAGACACCATATGGAACATGCAACCACATATGACACCCCAAAGTTAAAGCAAGCACCTGGGATGGTGGTTCATTGCGAGCGAGGTCGTCAACTCCAGAGCTATGTTCCCCGTCTCCATCTGCTGACACTGCACCCTTTAAAGCGTTGAAACGTGTCTTGCCTAGCCGCACACCAAACTGGAGCGAATTCTCTCTTTTCTTTTTGGCTTCTCTCATGGCAGCAGAGTCTGAAATACCCTTGCATAAAAACACAACAGTGAGAGTAAGGGTGAAGTGTGTGCAGAACTAGTGCACTGTAAAAGTAGCAGATAGCAGGTGGCTCAAAAATAAATGACAGGAGACATACGATAGCTCTACAACATTGCATGGCAAACAAAATTAGATACTACTCTGTATGATTTTGTAATATATGAGCACAGGAAATGCAGGTACTCCTCCAGCACACCACCACATGTGGTCATATCTAAGATAACAGTCGACTGAAAATAAATAGGTCAGTCGATTTTTTAATGAACCGTCCGATCTATAAGGAATGGGCAGATGGCCTTCGTCTACCTCCCGCCAGTCACTGTTGACGATCTTTCTCGAACCGCCAGCGACCACCGGCCCGGACCCCTGCCTCCGCCGCCCGCCCTCCCATCGACCTCACACCACCGCCGTGCTTGGCAGCACCCCCAGGCCATCCCTTTAATCCTGGCCGACCTCCAGATCGGGCGCCAGTAGCTCTAGGCCACACACGCCCCTAAGATAAACACCAAGGCGCTGCTTCCCCGGTGTAATAGGCGTACTAGCGTCTGTTACACCGGGGAATGCTTCCGTTAATTGGGAATCAAGTGGCCAGAAATTGAAATTCAGGGGGGCGCCGACCTCTAGCTAAGGTGAAATAGTATATGATGAGAAACCTTGTGCATCACGAGTTACTATGAACATCTAGTATCAATAAGAAGCGGTCAACTAGTGTCTTATGTGGGATGAATACCGTGCAAGCAGAGACGTAAGATTTGCATGAATAAGGGAAGAGGAGTACCTTTTTCGGTTGACGGTGTGGTCACCTCCACAAGTCGCGCCGATTTTCTTCTTTTTACTGGGGAAACCGATGTTCTGGAGGGTGCAGGCTTGGATGAACCCATGGCCAAATTGTTGACTGTGTTGCTTGTCGGTGTACAAAAAGAGGGGTACACTTTTTGTACCCATATAACTGTGCACGAGCAGTCTGAGACGCAGATACCACCACACCAAGCAAGGCAAGGGAGGTGAGCCAGGGTAAGACCGAAGCTCAAGAGAACTAGAACGACGCCAAGGCCAAGACCACGAAGAGCAAAGGGGACGAAGCGGACTCCCCCGGCAAGATCCTTGCCGGGAGACAGTTCTAGCAGCCCCGGCAAGACCCTTGCCGCGGCAACTCGTCCCGCGCCTACGGAGCGAATCACCCTTGAGTCCACTGCCCCCAAAGGGCAAGGTTTCGAGAGACATCCCCGTGGCGGCATGCAGATCTTTGTGAAGACATTCAAGATCAGATACGCACTAAGGAGACGACAACCCTTGGTGGGATCCCAGCCGAGGAAGACCACAAGGCCCCTGGAAAGCGCCTTGCCGGGGATGACAGCAGGCGCCTCGGCAAGACCCTTGTCGGGGCCCCGGCAAGGCCCTTGCCGAGGACACCCACAGGGCCACCATCAGGCCCACGCCGACTAAACCTCCACCACCGCATGCATGCAGATGCCGACCCAACCAGCTGGGCAGGCACCCGCGTGGCGGCATGCAGATCTTCGTGAAGACCCACCACTGCGCCACCTCAGCTGCCTGCCTACCTACATGGCATCGCAGGCGTCGCTGGCCAGGGCACGTGTCGACACAAGAAGGAGCAGCGACGGATGAGACATGTTTCTCCCCCGTCCCCGATAAAGCAAGGACACCTAAGCAAGACACATTAAATGCGCCTTGTCATGTGATGCGAGGGATAACCTCGCAGCACTATACCCTTTCCACCTCCTGTGTGCCACTGTGGCAACCCCTTTTTATAAAAAGAGGCCCGAGGCGACCAGAGGAAGGATTCGGCTTTTTGGAGCTCCTCACGCCCCATAGCTAGCTCAAGAACACAGATATACAATCCACCAAAGCAGGAGTAGGGTTTTACGCATCCTCGCGGCCCGAACCTGGATAAAGGAACCGTGTGCTATCTGTTTGATCCGCTCTTATCATGACCCCGCGCCCCGCTAACCACAGTAGGGATTCTTGTGATCCCATAGGTGTCGTTCCCACCGACATCTTTGGCGCGCCAGGTAGGGGAGCACAGTTGTGAGAATCGGCTTTAGCAGTTAGCCCAGCACTCCTTCATCTTCGTGGCCCTTAGAGAAGAAAGGAGGCCAGAAGATCGGCACTCGAGCGATTGCAAACAGAAGCTAAGTTGCACTGAACCCTTATTTGTTCTATCCTTATTATATGAGGTTATTCCCCCCGGAGATGTCACGCCTTTGTATGAGAAACCTGCACGCCAGGGGGATCTCCCACGATCGGCAACGCCCTTGCCCTGTTTCGAGTCCGCTCAACAGCTCAAGCGGCTGCGTCGAGAATGGCAGAGTAGCCTTCCGCGATCAACAACGCTCTCGATCCTAACTCGAGTCAAGCTCGGCAGTTCGAGCGGCCGCATTCAAAACGGAAAGGTGGCTCGTCCGGCAGCATGCATATCCAGCAGGCCCATGGGGATCCGTCCCCAAAACGCCGCTAGGGGCTTCCGCGCCGGTGAGCCTACCCAATCGACGTAGGGCGCGCATACAAAGAGGAATTGAACGGGGAAATAACGTGCATGAAATTAAGAGTACTGGAAAAGTTATGTTACATCACATCATTGCTGCGGTTCTAACTAAATATAAAATTTGTCTTGGTCGGGAACCCGCAGCGGCGAAGAAGAACGGGATGCCTAATCCCGGCGCTGGCCTTCCACCCTCTTGATTTCGTCGATGCAGTCGATGATGGGCTTGATGCGCTCCTTGAGCACCGTGAGGTCAGTACCATCCGACAAGCTATCCATCGCGGCCTCGAAGTCAAGGTCGGGATTCCAGTATGCCATCTTGGTGAGGACCTTGGTCACGACACTTTGGCAAAGTCGCCGGGCCTCCCCGGCCAACGTGGCCGCTCTGCTGGTGTGAAGATAAGCCAAGGCTCCAAGGACGCCCTCGAAGAACTGGGTCAGCTTGGCGTTGACGGTCCCGCTGCGCTCAGGGGCATACCTCACGTTTGGCATCCCCATGGTGGCCAACTGCGAGGTGACCCTGCCGGCGACGTCCTCCAGATGGCTGATCCATCTGTTCTCGCCCGCCACATATTCCTGGTGGGAGGCGGCCTCGTTCGCCCGCAGCTGCTTCTCCTCCTCCAGGCTCCTGGTCAAGGTCTCCTCCCGAGCCGTGCTCTCCGACAACATCTTCTCGAGATTCTCCAGCTTCAGCTTGAGATCTCTGATGGAGTTTTGCACTTTGGAGAGCTCCCCAGCCCTGCTGATGACCGCTCCTTGTGCCTCTACCAAGGCGCTGTTGAGCGTGCTCTTCTCGTTGGAAAGCTTGAGGGCCTGCTCCTTCAGCTTGTCCTGCTCTACCTTCAACTCCTTCACCTTGCCGGCATGGGCCAGAGCTTGGGCATCGAGTGCCTCTTTGTGCCTTTGCTCCAGCTCGCGAGTCCGTCGCACGACAAGGGCCTCGAGCTCCTCATCCTTGCCGCGGAGCGTTGCGGCAAGGTTCGCCTCACGCATGGAGAGGTCCTCTTCCTGGGAATCCAATGCGGCTTGATGCTGGTTCCGGGCGGCCTCGGCCGCGGCAGCCAAGTTCGCCGCCTTTTCCTGGGCCTTCTCGATGTCAGTCATCTTCATGGTGAGCTCTACATCACGCTTGGCCAATTCCTCCTGAAAGGCCCTGTAGGGGATATACCCCACAGTATGACCCGGCCGGAAGTATGACCCGGCCGGACTTGGCGCTTCACCGATGACCCGTCAGAGGACTGGTGACTCACGGGCCTGGTGGTTCACTGATCAGACGACTCACGGAGGACCCCGATGGCGGGTCACATAGAAGACTAGGCCCAAGGCCCAGTAGGCCGGCTCATATTATGGTGGGCCGGCTTAAGACAGAAGACATGAGGAATATTTCCTTTACGAGGAAGCAAGACCCGTACTTGTATCTGACTTGTAATAGAGAATAAGTTAGTTCTAATCCTAATAGGACTCTACATGTAAGCCTCCCCTTCAACTTATATAAGGAGGGGCAGGGCTCCCCAAAAGAGGGACAAGCAACAAGAAACAATATCTAGGGCTAGACACCAAGAGGAGAGCCGGCTTACGGCGACTTCCTCATAATCATAATGAGACCTAGCCACAAACAGCATGTAGGGTTATTACCGGATGATGTTTCTCGGGGCCCGAAGCTGTATAAATCCTCGTCTTGTGTGTTGCATCTCTCGATTCCGCTCAACCCCTTGAAGCTACCACATAGATGCGTTGGCCTCGCGACTAAGTCCTTACACTAGGACATCTGCCATGACAATTCCACGACAGTTGGCGCCCACCGTGGGGCGACGCACGGTGGTGTTGAGTTCTTGGAGGGATCTCTCCTAGGGATCGGGAAGTTTGCATTTTGTCAGAAGAGCCGGTTTGAAGGGATTTACAACAACTTTAAATTCATCAATCCAGATTTAAATCTATGAGATTTGAAGTCAAAAGGAAATTAGGGTTACGTGTGGACGATCGTGACCCGACGATCCGACAAATCCAAAGGTGAACCAATATCTGTTGCAGTGGCTATTACGCGAGCCAAGACCAACATCTATTCGACGGAAACACATCATCCTGGAAATACCAGAAGTATCAAAAAGGAGTTTTTAAAAGTTTGATTAGAAGACCACCATGACCCGGGCGTGGATTGCCCAAGATCATTACAACCCGGAGGTTAATTTATTTTGCGCGTGTCACTACGCCGACTGGTTGCCTGCGCCACTCGCCTTCGCCTCCGCTTCAAGTCACTGGGACCCTGCGGCTGCTGCATCCAAACCGGTGTTCTGTCTCGATCAGGTCCTACCTGCGAGCCACCGCTTGAAGATTCAATTAAAGCAAGTGTGCCAGATCAAATCCTACTGAGTAGTACTACTGTTAGCACTCCGAGTCAAAATCAAAGCCATCCAAAGGAAGCATCCTGGAATAGTAAATTGCAGGCTACCATGTGGACTTGTCAACACACCCGAGGCAGTACGAGCCACTCTGACCGGATCTCCACCGCCGTTGCCCCGAGAGCCGCTGCTACCTGGCCGCGACCCGTCTTGCCGACGCCCCTCTAGGGTCACCGGGTTACGCCTCTACCGCTACTTTTGCGGGTGTCAGGACCGAGTCAAACTCAAACTTTGAGGAGGCAATCTGTACAAGGAAGAAATAATGCTTGTAGGAACTTCTTGCTTCACGTGAGTATGCATGTTTGGGCAAAGGACTACCACGCCGGATCCAATTGGCGGATCAGCAGCGCTTGCGAGATGCCTTTTCCGCGTACACCATTGGACCTTGTTGACCCGCCCCAGTTGCAACCAACACGCATATGCTGGTCTCTGCTTCTGTCTGTTTCTCAGCAGATGCGACAAGGCGCCTGAAGAAAATCAGATAAAAAAAACTAGTTATATGATGAGCATCCACGCTGCTATTGGGCCTTCATCTATTCCGGTTAAATTTTGGTCCGCACAAGGATCATATATCGTCCGGACAAATCAGGTGATATCCATCTAAGTTTATTTTATTAGTTTTCATCAAAGAACAATCACTTTAGTTTGTCTATTATGTGCAGCAAAGGAGGTGTCATATTGTGCCTATGAAGCATACGTCGGCACCAGCACGCACCGGCGTCTGCGCCCGCTTACTGATGGAACAGGTGTGCGCAAGTCGCTGCCCGTGTAGCGTAATCTACGTCAACCCGCCGGAGCCGCGTTAAGCCACTCTTGCCGCTTTGAGCCGCTGGGGTTATATTAAGTCACCGGTCTACCCGAGCCGCCGGAATTATATTAAGTCGTCGGTCTGCCCGAGCCGCCGAAACTATAATGAGTCGCTGGTCTACCTGAGCCACCTCTATCGCGATAAACGAATCATCCGTCGTCCAAACAAATCAGGTGTTATCCATCCAAGTTTGATTTATTAGTATATGTTGTTTTTGTCAAAGAACAAGTTTATCTTTGCCTTGGTCTGCAATATTGTTTATACAAGGCAATTATTTATGACAAAAAGTGATATTATACCGCGGAGATGGAGGCACGCCAACATCTTTTGGCACAGGTGGTCTTCGTTACTCAACGGACTCCCGCACCGGCTTACAATGCCGTGGCCGTCTCTCGCGACCGCACCGGCTTACAATGCCGTGGCCGTCTCTCGCGACCGCACTGGTTTACAACGCCGCGACCGACTCTCCCGTCCACACCGGTTTAAAACGCCGCGGTCGACAAATCTGTCAGCACCCGCGGCCGGCTCGGCCGTGATTGATTTCAGTTCCACCATGGCGATCATCAACTCCGCGGTGATAATTGCTGACCTGACGCATCAGGTGAAGTCCATCCAGCATATTTTTATATATTATATATTGATTTCTTTAAAAGAGCAATTGCTCTAGCTTGCAAGTTCTTCAATGCAGGACAAGTTATATCACTGAGCTGTTGAATGACTCATACCGGTTTACATCACGATCAAGTATGGAGAATCTCAAGACAACTCCTCGAGTTGCCTCGAGACTCGGGGGCTATGATGACATGACTCAGTAAATGATTTCCAGTTTAAGGTAGATGCAAGAACTCCAGTCATTGGAAGAAAAAATAACCCGACCCCGGAGGCTACTGTCTTTTTGACGAATATTTAAAGGCCATCAGGAAACATCCAGCTCAAGGTAAATTTGTCTCTTACAAAGCTTTTAAGCTATCAAATCCGGTTCAAACATCTGGTTCAAGGACAATCTGTCTCCCACAAAGTTTTGAAGCTTTCAAATCCGGTTTAAAGTTCCGGTTCAAAAAGAATTAATCTCTCGCAAGATTCTAGTTCTTAGAAAAAATAAAGGTTGCCAAAGAGAACTTGTTGCCATGATGCATGGTTCAAACATGGGTATCCTGCCTTATGACTTATCTTATTATGGTCACTTGGGGGTTTCCTGCTCATCGAGCATAGCTGTCAGTACCCTCTTGATCGGCGCGATGCCAAAATATTTATGGTCACTTGGGGGCTTCCTGTTCAAACATAGGTCGTATTCGAACCAAAGAGAACATAGCTGTCGTAACCCTTTTGATCGGCGCAAAGCCAAACTCACTAGGGGGCTTGTTGATCGTATCCGAATCATAGCTTAACCCCTTTTGGGTCCGACTTGGATCATATTCGAATCAGGGTCGTTAAAAACCTCTCAAGGTCATTTGGGGGCTTCCTGTTCAAACATAGGTCGTATTCGAACCAAAGAGAACATAGCTGTTGGTACCCTCTTGATCGGCGCAATGCCAAAGCCACTGGGGGCTACATGATCGTATTCGAATCCTAGCTTAACCCCTTTGGAACGGTTTTCTGATCGTATTCGAATCAGGAACCTTGATTTTTATTTGGTTTAAGTTTTTGCAAACAATCTTTTGGGTTTTGATACTTTTTGCTCATATCTGAAGCATATAAGTGTGGTTTCATTTAAACCCGGCTTGGCTTTGGATGATAAAATCGCCAACATGTGACAATCATCATTTATTTGGAAGTATTGGTTTCTAAGGATTGGGTTATCACCCTTACTGCATAGGTCATGTAAACCGGCAGTACAAATTCAATATCACAATGGTTATATGTGGGATATCATGACCCGCCGTGCGGTAAACCGCCAAGGGATCTTGTGATCTACTTGTGTGTAGGATAAGACTACATTTGGGTGGTTACCCGCCCTAGCTTTTGACGTTAAGTCGCCAGGGAATATGTTGTTTAAACTCTGTGCAGGATTTACAGAGCTATGACTTACATAAATGATTAAGTTCCAGCCCATCATCACTGATTGAATTGGTGTCTCAAAAGGGTTATCAATTCTTGATTTTCTCAAAGGCTTTAAGTCGCCGGGTTATAAAAATTCCGTTTTACAATGGAGGTGTATTAAATCGCCATCGGTCAAGAGCCGCCGGGTATTTAAACTCCACATTTACTTGTCAACAGATAAGGTATTTGAATCTTTAAATAGCCAAACTTGGCTGGATTTTCATTATGATATTGAATGATTGAGGTTTTCAAACCGGGTTATTCAAATCTTTAATAGCCAACATGGCTGGATTTTTATTATGGTTATTAGTAACTAAATATTATGATTGAGGTTTTCAAAGGCGCTTCAGCGCAAAGGATATTATTTCACCAATGGATATGATTTATTCTACAATCAAAGGAATAGTCCCGAGTCGCTGCAGGCTTATGACCCGGCACTTGGGGGCTACATTATTCAACTTGAGATTACATCAAATATGCAAGTCACATGTCACTGCCAGCATGCACCATGGCAGTTGAGGGCTAATGCAAAGACAATTTTACTAGCCTTATTGAAGACCCGACTCATCACATCATAATGAGCCGGCCCTTGGGGGCTACCAATTGCTCCTGTCAACAATTCAAGGTACACAAGTTTTATTCCATTATATTGAAGGGTCCAATGCTTAGTTGGTAAAGCACAAAGCTCTTAACCTTGTGGACGTGGGTTCAAGCACCATGGTGGAGACTATATTATATGATGTTATTATCAATTATATACAAAGTCCCAGCTCAGTATTATCTTACTAAGCCGACCCTTGGGGGATACACATTGTTGTTCAAATTTACATGGTTATATCTACAAAGTCCCTGCTCATTATTGCATAATGACCCGGCCCTTGGGGGCTACACTGGTTCCAGTTTTCATGAGCATAAAGCAATTACATGTCCCAGGTTGCTGCAAGCATGACAACCCGGCTCTTGGGGGCTACATGTGTGGAATATTCAGTTTATATGATTGAGATGAATAAACCGGATTTCTTCAAGGTTGCAAAATTTATTGGAACAAGTCTTAAACCATCACTTTGTTCTGCTCAAGACTTGGGGGCTACAGGTAATATGGATATAAGGGAGAAAAATCTTCAAATTATCAGTTTTGAGCAAATCAGGAGGATCAATTACATAAACCAGTGTCAACAACAATTATGACCCGACATCGTCTGTTTTATAATCCGGCAGTTTTTGGTAATGATAAACTGGCAAGTTTTACATCTTCAAACCGGCTGAATACCAGATGAGTATTTGAAGACCAAAATTATTTTAACCCGGCGCTTTGGAAGCCGACTCAAGTGGATTATTCTTCACAATATTTTTCCTGTGAGAAACCAACATCAGCAAATTGAGTATGAAGCTAGCTTATTTGACCCGGATTTTCTAGATGAAGGAAATGACAATTGGACTTAAGGATAATCAGGTCCCGTCTCAGGAGAATATTTAACCCGGAGCACAAGGAATTAAGGATGATCAGGTGCCGGCATACAAGAATTTTTAACCCGGAACACAATCTGTCAAAGTTGTTCTTGTGTTTGTTTTACAGGATCAGTTTAACATGGATAAATCCAAATTAAACTGGGGGCTAATGTCGGGGATATACCCCACGGTATGACCCGGCCGGACTTGGCGCTTCACCGATGACCCGCCGGAGGACTGGCGACTCACGGGCCTGGCGGTTCACTGATCAGACGACTCACGGATGACCCCGACGGCGGGTCACATAGAAGACTAGGAGCAAGGCCCAGTAGGCCGGCTCATATTATGGTGGGCCGGCTTAAGACAGAAGACATGAGGAATATTTCCTTTACGAGGAAGCAAGACCCGTACTTGTATCTGACTTGTAATAGAGAATAAGTTAGTTCTAATCCTAATAGGACTCTACATGTAAGCCGCCCCTTCAACTTATATAAGGAGGGGCAGGGCTCTCCAAAAGAGGGACAAGCAACAAGAAACAATATCTAGGGCTAGACACCAAGAGGAGAGCCGGCTTACGGCGACTTCCTCATAATCATAATGAGACCTAGCCACAAACAGCATGTAGGGTTATTACCGGATGATGTTTCTCGGGGCCCGAAGCTGTCTAAATCCTCGTCTTGTGTGTTGCGTCTCTCGATTCCGCTCAACCATTTCAACCTACCACATAGATGCGTTGGCCTCGCGACTAAGTCCTTACACTAGGACATCTGCCATGACAATTCCATGATAGGCCCTCTACTCCTCGCGAGTCTGGTGAAACCAGGTCTGCGTCTCAGCAACGCGCGCCTTGAAGTCCACCTCCGCGTTGTCCACCGTTGCCATCCTGGACTTGACCTTGTCTAGGCGAGCACAGTAGAGCGCTTGGAGCTTCTGGAAATTGGCCCCCATGGCACAAAAAAGCTGCTCTTCTGGAGAACCATCGCCGCCAACGCCCGGCTCATCGACAACCTCGAGCCCGGTGGCGGCAAGCACCTCGCCGTCAAAGACTTCCCCTTCGGCGGGCGCTCGGGAACTTGACGCCCCTGGAAGATGGACGAAAAGATCGTCGCCCACCTTCAGGTATCTGTCGGGGCCCGAGGTTGAGGAGGAAGGAGGCTGATCATCAACCACCTCTTCCTCGGCAGTGGCCTTGCCGGCTTCCCCGGCAGGCCCACCGCTGGCGCCCTTAGCAGAAGCCTCGCCGGTCGCCTTGGCGGCCCCCGCAGCGGTGTCCTCGGCAGCATCCTTGGCGGCCTCATCAGCGGCGGCCTCGTCAGCATCTCTGGTGGCCTCCTCGGCGGCAATCCTGTCGGCCTCCGTCACGGCCTCCTCAGCAATATTCCCAACAACAGTATCCATGTCCTCCATACCTATTGAAGGAGGGCCTGGGTAGTAATGGGAGCATTGAAGACAAGAAAAAGAATAAGGAAAAAAACAAAGACGGAGGACAGGCGACTCACCAGTGCCAGGTTGTGAAGCAGAAGTCCCCTCCCCGCCAGCATTTGGCGCTGTGGCAGAGTCACCAGCGCCCAAGTTCCCCTCTTCCTCCATCGGTGTGGGCTCCGTGCTTGATGCCCTTGCCGGGGACGCCCCTCGCGGCGGCGTAGTCGATGGGGGTGGTGTGTTGGGGGTAGCCCTCTGCGGCTCCTCCTGCTGCCGCTCCCCTCCTACAAACCCGACAAGGTCAACACCATAGCATCGAATGCCTACCACGTGTCGAATAAGAGGAGGGTGACGAACTTACGCTGGGGGCTGTGCCGGGGGCTGCTGTCCGGGCTGCTCAACACCACCAGTGGCGTCTTTGAAGCCCCAGCCGGGGGCTGACTGCTCGCCGAGGCCTTCGCCCTCTTCACCCTCTGGGCCAACGTCTCTGCATCCCTGCAAAAGCAAAAACGGATCAAGATGAGTGACTTAATTCAGAGGAATGGAAATGGCAGTAAGGAACGGAGTACTTACTCGTCATCCATCTCCTCCTCTTCCACCACTTCCCTTTTCCTCTTCGGGCTGAGAGGCCCAAGATCAAAAGGGAGCTCCACGTCAACATCCGAGTCGACATCTGCCGGAGGAGGAGAAGAAGGCGGGGTTTGTGCGCGCCCAGATGGGGAAGGGGCAGTTGTCTTCTCCTTCTCAGCGGCCTTCGTCAGCCTCTTCGCTGTCGTGGCCCTCGTATGACGCCCGGACCCCTCCAGGGTCAATTGAGGCCGCGCAGCCCTGCCGGGCCGGACCGGCTCGCCAGAGCCAGCCCGCCGCAGGACTCGTCCGCTTCCCTTGGCTGACGTCGAGCCCGCCGCCACATCCTCCTCCCCCGACGACTTGTCGGCCGCATCTTTGACAAGCGGAGCTCCCGTGTCGGCGCTGCTAACCTCCCCGGAGGCCGCCGCCCATCGGGTGAGCTCCTCTTCTTCCGCATCTGTTGCAGCCTTGTCCTCCACACACCCGGCGCTGCCGGCCTCCATGGCAAGCTGTGCCTCCCTCGCCCTAGTGGCGATGTAGTACAGCTCTGCCTGGGTGGTGTCCATGACAAGCCACTGCTCGGTGTCAGCATTGACATACACCTCGATCCGGGTGTCAAAGAATTGCTGCACATCAGCATCCTTCGGCTCCTTCCAGCTCGGGACAGGGCCGTGCGCATTACAGTCCGGCATCATAGCGATGATCTCGGACTGACGTGAATTATTGCACAACGGGACCACCCCCGCTGGCAACTTGAAAAACGGCCCCTTGATGGCCTTGTCGACCTTTGCGGCAGCCCTCGCGGCCTTGCCGGTCCGTTTGACCTCGCCGTTGCGACCCACATCAAGCTGAAAAAGCCGTTGGCAGAAGTGGGCATTCGCCATCACCGTGAAATTGTGGTCGAGGCCGGGGCGGAGTCACATAATGTCAGCCGGATTCGTAAAAAGCCAGGTTAGCCTCCCCTTGTTGTGCAATGGGGCGATCCGGCGATGAATGAAGTCCGCCCCGATCATCTCAAGGGTGAGTCCAGCCCGGGTGAGCCGAAGAATCCTGGTGGTGGCGACAGTGAGCCTCCCATCGGCGACGTCGACATCACTCCAATCGCTGCCACGGACCGGCGGCACTCGGCGGACCTTGCAGAATTCTAGCGGGTCTTCATCTTCAATCCAGCACCACCGGCCATGCCATTCCTCCCACCTCTCCTTCACGGCACCGTCCGGATACGCCCCCTTGGATCTTGGGATCCAAGTGACGCAACCAGAGACGGCACCTCCCAGTTGGATCCGAGGGGAGAAATAATGGCGGAAGAGTGCCGTGTTGGGCTGCACCCCGGCAAAGCCTTCGCAAAGATGCGCGAAGAAAGCCATGCACGCCACCGCGTTCAGAGTAAAATCCAAGAGGCGAAAGCCGAAGGTGTGCATGATGTCGCAGAAAAAATCGGAAAAAGGGGGACATAACCCGCAAGAAAGATATCGATGAAAAAGGGATACTGATTTGGGGCAGGATCAGCGCAAGCGGCAGGAATGACGCGCGTCGCCGGATGTCCCGAGTTCTCTCCCCCCGTCTTCAGTCCCCATAGAGGCCTGAAGGAGGCTCGGAGCTCACGAACATCAACCGTCGAGGGGAAGAAGAAGGCGGATTTCGTCCGGTCCCCCAATAGCGCACTCTCCGGCGGCTCCACAGTCCCAGCGCCCTTAGCCACTCCCTTGCCCTTGGCGGATTTGGGCGCCATGGCGGCTTAGAAAGTTAGAGGACCGAGGGAGGGGGATGGTGAAGCAATGATGGCGGGCGACAATGGAAGCTTAGGAGGGAAGGAAGAGAGGAAACGGCGGCTCTGAGATTGGAGAAGGCACGAGGAAAGAGGAGAAAGTGAGCAGCGCGCCCACGGTTATTCCTTCTTATGGGAGAAAACACGGGCCGCCTCCTTTCACCTTTACTACGATGTGATGCATGCCTACGGGAACCAACCCCACGCATGCCGCCCACGTCACACGCGCCTCCCCACGCCGCGCCACACGCGGGAATCATGGGAAGCGTAGCGCACGAAGAATCTTACCGCAGTAAAAACCGCCCTGCCTGCCCGCGCACCGTTTTTGGGCCTAGCCCAACAACGCGTTGCACTTATGTGTGGCCCAGGCCCGGGGGCTCCTGTCGGTGTACAAAAAGAGGGGTACACTTTTTGTACCCCTATAACTGTGCACGGGCAGTCTGAGCCGCGGATACCACCACACCAAGCAAGGCAAGGGAGGTGAGCCAGGGTAAGACCGAAGCTCAAGAGAACTAGAACGACGCCAAGACCAAGACAACGAAGAGCAAAGGGGACGAAGCGGACTCCCCCGGCAAGATCCTTGCCGGGAGACAGTTCTAGCAGCCCCGAAAAGACCCTTGCCGCGGCGACTCGTCCCGCGCCTACGGAGCGAATCACCCTTGAATCCACTGCCCCAAAGGGCAAGGATTCGGGAGACATCCCCGTGGCGGCATGCAGATCTTTGTGAAGACATTCAAGATCAGATACGCACTAAGGAGACGACAACCCTTGGCGGGATCCCAGCCGAGGAAGACCACAAGGCCCCCGGCAATCGCCTTGCTGGGCATGACAGCAGGCGCCTCGGCAAGACCCTTGCCGGGGCCCCGGCAAGGCCCTTGCCGAGGACACCCGCAGGGCCACCATCAGGCCCACGCCGACTAAACCTCCACCACCGCATGCATGCAACTGCCGACCCAACCAGCTGGGCAGGCACCCGCATGGTGGCATGCAGATCTTCGTGAAGACCCACCACTGCGCCACCTCAGCTGCCTGCCTACCTACATGGCATCGCAGGCGTCGCTGGCCAGGGCGCGTGTCGACACAAGAAGGAGCGGCGACGGACGAGACAGGTTTCTCCCCCGTCCCCGATAAAGCAAGGACACCTAATCAAGACGCATTAAATGCGCCTTGTCATGTGATGCGAGGGATAACCTCGCAGCACTGTACCCTTTGCACCTCCTGTGTGCCACTGTGGCAACCCCTTTTTTCTATAAAAGGAGGCCCGAGGCGACCAGAGGAAGGATTCGGCTTTTTGGAGCTCCTCACACCCCATAGCTAGCTCAAGAAGACAGATATACAATCCACCAAAGCAGGAGTAGGGTTTTACGCATCCTCGCGGCCCGAACCTGGATAAAGGAACCGTGTGCTATCTGTTTGATCCGCTCTTCTCACGACCCCGCGCCCCACTAACCACAGTAGGGATTCTTGTGATCCCATAGGTGTCGTTCCCACCGACATGCCGTGGCCGTATGTCGGAGGAGGGGAAGCAGATCTGAGGCGGCGAAGGACGACGTAGCAGGAACAGCTCCGGTGCGGTGGAGGGTGGCGAAGTTAGAGTGGCAGCGGTGAGGCGCAGGACGGCGTGGTTGAACTGGCTCGGGTACGGATGGCTCGGCCTCGACTTCAATTACTAGCCATGGAGGGCGTTGCGGTTCAGGTTGCGGTGGACGACGACGTCGGGGTATCGGCTCCGGCGTGATGGAGGAGGGCGGCGGTTGATGGGTGGGATGGGGTGGCAGAAGGAGGACGTCGGGGTTTCGCGGTTGGTGGAGAGGTAGTTTTGGCGCCCACGGAGTACGAATGGGGAATCGGACAGGTGGAGGGGGGGAACCATGTTTCGGTCTGGGACGCGCTTGTTTTTGGCTTTTTTGAACAGAAATGGGACGCGCTTGTTTGAAATTTGGGGAAAGTACAAACTTTGCCTCCTCTTAAATTTCGGACCTACTGCGGGTCAGGGGTAGGATGGTAATCCCAGGTGTCCCAAATAGTGGGCGGGAGCGATTTCGGCCGCGCGCATGTGTGCTTAGGCGGCCATTGCGTATGAATGTTTTTCGGATGCGGTTGCATGGCGTCTAGATGAAGCTACAAACCTACCCCGGTTTAGACCTTTGGACGTCGGGCCGGTAGGTTTCACGGGTCGGAGTTATTAGAAAAGTAATTTCCTTGTGCTACCAAACATTGGTCTCATGCGGTTTCGGGCGAGTAGAGCCTCTTTTGGCGCTTCGTTCGAAATTTTGAAACACAAGCATTCACGTTTAGAGTACTGTTGAACTATGAGGATTGACCTAAATATACAATGTTATATTTGACCTTGTATGTTTGAAATCCTCATTAAATTATCCGCTTCTTTTTAAAATTTTGATACTTGAAAATCCTATAACTATGATTATTTTGGAATGGAGGAGCTAAATTTGAATCTATTTTGTACACGACTACATATGCTATTATGTACAAAATCAGAGCAAAGATTGGTGCCCCCATAATTTAGGTATGGTTTACAAATGCCATGATATCAAATTCAAATAATTGAATGGACTTCATGTTGAATTCGATTTTTTAAACCACCTTAAGTTGAATTCAAATGTATGCTAGTTCATAGGTAGTAGCTATTTATAATGTCCATTGTGTAACTTTCATATGTATAATGTGCTTTACACACACAACATGAACTATACCCATGTTTATATTCGATTGCTAAAGCGATGCATTGTCTGGAGTTCAAAATACTAACTATGTGGATCAATTGTGTCGAATAATAACATAGACATGCTCAAATTCGATAGAATCTAGATGTATGATGGATCAATGACCGCTCCTTACGCGAATTGCAAATATCATGATCCCATCCTAATATTTGGATACAATTTATATCTTTAATCAATGTGTAGAGCAGTCTTTTACGTGTAGTTTCACTCTCCATTGGTGGTCTCTCACACATGCTCACACACTCTCTCTCGAGGTGTCTTTCTCGCACACATGCTCTAGATATAACCCTCCCTCCCTCTCGTAACCATTTACAACTGTTTTCACTAACCTTTATCACAAGAACTCTTCCTCTCGCAAGCATATACACGCACAATCCTCATCGACCCTTTCTATATACATGGACCTGCCTACGTGTCTCATGTATGCACATTATCTTTAGGCCTATCTCTCATGCATTGTCTCACACCTCTCTTCCTAATCGACGAGTATGATTCTAGCAGAGCATTCTGTAGGATGCCCCTTAAAGTTAGGTTGGATGAATAGTAATATCAGAGATAAAGGGGTTACCTTAGTCCGAGAACCTAGGGTTACAAATCCTAGCCGGCTTTGTCAGTGGACACAAAGTACTTCACAATTCTGCTATCTTTGTCTTGTACGACTAGTCATCCATGGGTCTTCCTAAATGCATCACGGGCCGACCAAGGTGGCGCAGGACAGAACAGAACGAAGGGCCTCACCTCGACCCACCGGACCTCACACGGTGACACACCCTCTACCCCCACGTCTCATTATCTTCTCACACCCACACATACCAACACAAACACCACACACACAGAAAATTTCTCCTGGTGCCTCTATTCCCTCCTCCCTTGCATATACACACTCAAGGGAATGGAATCTCTTGTTGTGATGTCATATTCGTCTCTCTCTCTCTAGACCACTCTCATTTCTCGTGCTATCTCTCCCACGCCCCCCATCGGCCCCTCTATCCATGCCTCTCTCAAATACGTCATACACACACATACCTCTCTAGGCCCCGCCAAATGCATCAACTACACATTCACACATGTTACATCACGTACCCCATTGATCTAAAAAGCCCTCTCTTCACGTTTATTTCACATACAACATTCCTTTTGAATAAAGTGCGGCCAAAAACTTATTTTAGAGTTTCTACATATATACAACATTACAAAGTTATATGGAGGAGTACGAACGCTAATTTGCATTGCATGGTGCCCACAATGATATTTATTCCACACTGTGAATTTGTATATTTTTATACTATATACAAAGTTAGTCATAATAAAGAGAAACGAAGAGCATCTCTCTCTCCATCGCATACCCCCCCTGTACGCCCCTTTCACGTATGCACACAAAACTATCTCCAGGTCCTCTAAAAGTAAGCCCCCCAGAAAATTCACGCATGTTTCATCTTTCCCTTGCGATATATGCAATGACGATCATTGTATTTGAAGCGAAAGCACGATATGTACATTGGACTTCAGAATCCACTCATTACGGTCACCATTTACGTTCAGTGGTTATTATGCAGTCACGGGCTCTCCGTACAACTCTATTTTTGCTCATGACATGACTAGTTGACCAGTTAAACGCTCCACGTGGCACCTCTAGTGTTGCATCACATTATCTCACTACCATCGTGCCTACCTGTCGACTTGTATCTACTCTACATCTACACTCTTATAAAATACATAAAATACACTCTTATAAAAAATAGAGTTGGTGATGATGGTGTGCCTGCCATCCTGCAATATAGGCCGTCCGATTTATATTTAATGGATAGGAAACTATGGCAATTTTGCAAAAAGGTACCCACACACCTCTCCACATTTGCAAATAAGGCCTTCCCTCGTTCATCCTTTTCTCTCACAAGATAAACAAGTCATACAAATGCATCTTGATGTTACATGCAACGCACGGGCATCTTGCTAGTAAGAATGAAAACAAACGACAAAAAAATATTTGGACGGTGGTTCGAAGTCATGACCGCGGGCACAGCGGACAAGGTGGCCTTGTATTGGTATGCTGAGCCGTCTGTTTTAACACACAGGAGCTGGTGTGGTGATTATACACGCACGCACGCATGCACACAAACTGCATCCATGCAACACTCACACAAACACATGCACCCACGCACGCACGCAACACTCACACGTACACACGCAGCCACGCACGCACCTACGCAACACTCACATGCACACACACACATGCATGCACACACCAGTACACCACACGACCAACACACACTCTCACGCTCAAGTGCTCAACCTACACGTGCATGCACACACATCAGGCCCTGACAGACACATACACAACCAAGTGATTCCCGCGCACGGGTTGGAGCCTTGTCGCGCCTGCGTAAATTTGTGTTTATCTAACCTTTTGCCTATGCGAACTGACAGGTGGGACCCACAACGAATGTGGTCAATTTAACTAGTCAACATGGCGCCACGCAGACTATTTGGCCAGTCAACAGAGTGCAATCCGACACTGAGCTATGAGCAAGTGAACGTATAATCACCGCAAAATGTATATAGTGACCGTAATCAGCTTATTCTGAAGTTCGGTGACCGTATTACGCTTTTCTCTCTGTAGGCCCTCCAAAACTACATCTCTACACGTTCTCGCATGTTACATCTAACAGCTATGCAATACAGCACTACTACTACACTCTAACACAATAAATCATATGTGTTTTTAGTTTTACTGGATATCATATTGTTACTTATAATTATTCAGTTTGCATACATTAAAATTGCCTTTGAAATGTATGGCCAGTATCATCTACCGCGCGGGAAAAATCCCACCCTTTCCTGTTTAATCGGGTTTGTATCGATGGATCGTGCGAAACAGCAAAACTATAATACTATACAGTACAAGTGACAGTTCACTAGGCCGTCGTGTCGTCTACTCCTGCGTCGTAAGAGTGGAGCGCTCGCTTTCATAAATCTTCTAGTCCCTTTCGCCGACATGTGGGACATCAAGCTACCGGGTCCACGTGCCATACCGGAATACAGTGCAGAGCAGTCAGGGTGAAGCACCCCAGTCATGGCGCCAGCGTAGTAATGAGCAATGAGGCGTCAAATCACAAAGCTGCACCTTTCCTGCAGTTAAGTTGGAGGGACGAAGCAACCATCATTTCACTCGTTGCTGAATCCGCTTCTCCCTCATCTTCTTCAACTTAACCACGTGTTGCTTCTGCCGTTGTTCTGCCTCATGTGGGACGCGGATCGGCTTGGTAAAGCACTGACACGTGGGACCGCATGTTAGCAAACCGCCAGGACAACGTCCTCCGAAAATAAGAAGCCTAATCCTAGACTTACAAAGGGCTACATAGCTGCTACGTATACTTTCAATCTAATCTATATATGCCCCCCTGATTTTTAGGTGGGGTGGGCCTAATCCTCTCCTTTAATCCAATCAAATAGTCCCACATCACATCAGTTCATAACTTTACGTAAACCATTACGTGGATGTAGCATTGCTCAAATAAGAAACCTCCCCCGCCATCCGCGCGGCAAAATCACCTCCTTTTTACTAATCTCGATTGTATAATTTTTTAGATGAATATAATTGAGATTTGTATAGATAGTACACAGGAGCAAAACCAAGTGGTACGGTTAAGGGCATCCACAATGTGTAACCAAATGTGAAAATAGCTTTTGGCATCGTGGGAACCATTGTGGACGGTGTTGCCAAAGCCAAAAAGATGGAACCGAAGCTCCCTGATTGATTGATTGAAGGAATAGAAAAATGCAACGTCTCTCCTCTTTCTCCCATGCTTCGACGCATGTAGTACAGTATAGAGCACAGAGTCTACTCCCCTGTCCCTTCTATCACAAATCACAAAGCAGTGAGGCATCAAATCACAAAAGCACGGACGAAGCAACCATCATTTCACTCTTTGCTGACTCTGCTTCTCCATCGTCTTCTTCGAGAAGCCCTCTCACCGCATTAGTTATAGTAGTACTAGTAAAGGACTTCCTAGATGCAAATAAGGCGGTTGTCTCGGCTTGCAGGCGGCACTTGCGAACGACTTACCGTGGTCTCCCTCAATGGTGTTCTCCGTCGAACGCACTTCGCCAAACCACCCAAAAAAATATCGTCGACGTCACCGCAATAGGGAAGGAAGTCAAATATAGTTACTACCTCCATTTTTTGTACACAAGGCCAGAATATCAAAATTACAATTTGCAAAGGGCCACTAACACTAATTGAGGCAAAATTGATGGGGTTAGCAACCAAGGACATTAATATCCCCTGCATGCATGCGGAAGTGAGAAGGTTGGGTTGCATGGCGCTGCATTAATCAAGCAATGAGGAGTGAGATGGTTAGCTCTTTGGTCTTTGGAGAAACAAATACGCATTAATTGACACGTGAAACGAGGATTTGTATCGATTAAATCCCGCGAAGGAAAACCCAGCCTTTCTTTTTTAACACTAGTACTCCTAGTATATGTACGTACTTATCCTGTTTGGGTCTAGGCCTTGCATTGCCGAACTTCGCCACACATTTTTTCCAAGCTTGCCTAAAGTTTTCAAAATGAGAAGGAGGTACACTTGCGCACGGCTATCGCGGTCGCACCGCACCCTCACACGGTCGCTCCTGCATGCCACGGTCGCACCGCACCCTCACGCGATCGCTCCTGCACGCCGCAAACCCAACCAAGGGAACGCACCCTCACTAACACGTGATGTCGCATGTGAACACACCAAACTCAGCCATCCTATCACTGACACATAATTTTCGTTCATAGAGTTTGTTTATCCAATCGCATGTTGGGGAGTATCCGTACGGCCCGTGTGTGGTCTGTTGGGGAAGAAGAAGAGGTGAGGAAGAAGGAAAGAAGGGTTAGGAGACGTAGGATATTCATCCAACCGCCTGAAATGATAGACTGACCCAAGTCAGGTGACTTGCATAACAAATATATGTTTTTACACAGCAAAAGATACATAAAAACAACAACATAAATAAAAACTATCACTGCTCGCGGAAAGAGACGACCTCGTCGTCTTTGGCTGCCGGCGCGAACCAGCCATCGCTGCCAACGTGTGTCTCCGCACCGTGGTTGTCCTCGGCCTCCAGCTACTCGTTCAAGCGGAGCATGCGGGCGCTCTGCACGGACGAGAGCATGGCCCGGTTCAAGTCGAGTACGTCCGGTTCCGCCTGCAGGAGGGCCTCGATGGCAGCAGCATCCACGCACTCCGCGTCGAGTCGAGCCTCCGCCGCCCGGTTCAAGTCCAGGACGTCCGGTTCCGCCTGCAGGAGGGCATCGATGAGAGCGGCATCTGCGCGCTCTGTATCGAGTCAAGCCTTTGCCGCCCGGTTCAAGTCCAGGACGTCCGGTTCCGCCTGCAGGAGGGCCTCGATGGCAGTGGCATCCGCGCGCTCTGCCTCAAGTTGAGCCTCCTCCGCCCGGTTCACATCCACGACATCCGGTTCCGCCTGCAGGAGAGCCTCGATGGCAGCGGCATGCGCGCGCTCCGCGTCGAGTTGAGCCTCTACCTCCCAGTCCTCCTTTAGTATCGCCATGTTGAACCGCTGGTCCGCCTACACCATGGGGGACTCGGACGCCGACACGAAGTCGACGTCCATCGTCTCATACCCATCGCGCGCCTTCTGCGCCGCGACCTCCGCCATGAATATTGGATTGGCTTCCTCCTCCTTGTAGCTTGGGTCTAGAGAACTCGGGGATTGGCCCGCCACAAAGCGAGCTTGGGAACGGAGGTCTGTGGCGCCGACCGCCGCCGTGATTTCTGCGCGGCGCTCCGGCGTCAGCATCTTGTAGTAAGTGATCTTGCAGCGCACCATGGCTTTCCGGCGAACTAGGGGACGCTTGATGCGGGCTAGGGGATCAAAAGGTGGGGGAATGGGCTAGAGATTTGGTGTGGTTTTAGGGCAGTGGCTGGCGTAGGCCGAGCAGCGAAGGTTCTGGTGTGAATAGTGGTTCCGGTGACGACCGGTCAATCGGTTTTGACTGTACATCGCTCTTGTCGATTTCGCATTGCAGCCCGGCACGCTGGACCCTCCACGTCGCTCACCGAATGGAACACGCTTCGTCTTGCGTTTTCGCTCGCTTGTGGGACTGCAGTTGAGAGCAAACCGACGTCTCTCCCCCTCCCCCGCCCGCGTCATTTATTATACCACCACTCCCTCCGTTTTATGCGGAGTAAATAAAAACAGAGGGAGTATACTACGGATGAGGATCCCCTGACGTGGCCGAACCCATTGAGTAACTGACATGCGGGGCCTAGCAAGCATGGGGTCCGCCAGTAAGTGACCGAGAGGGAGGGTAAGGCAGGGATACCTACGTTAGAGGATCCACTTCCACTATACTACTTTGACCAAATGTTAGAGTAATAATATATGACATGCAACTTACACAAATGTTAGAGTAATAATATATGACATGCAACTTACACAAAGCATACAGGGTCTAATGCGTTTTTTGAGGCTAACTTTGACCAAATGTTAGAGTAATAATATATGACATGCAACTTACACAAAGAATATGGTCAAATTCGTATGTGAAAGGAGTTTCCAATGATATAATTTTCACATTATACATCTCATGTACTATTAATCTTGTCAATAGTCAAAGTGGAAACCATCTCGAGTACAAATCTAGGAGTACATACGAATCTAACAATATTGATTGGGCGTTGTTGAATGTTGATACCTTTTTGATCAAAGTAGATATACTTTGACTACACATAAAACTTATATGTAAACTAGAAAGGATAGGAGGGAGTATATTGTACGTTCAAAAACGAAATGAACATTGAATACCCTTTATATATGATTTGCGGATGCTATGATCACCGGTTCAAAATTTTGAATCCGCCTTAGGTATCACATGCCCCCACTCGTTCCCTCTCGATTTCATCTTGGGGTCCGAAGATCTATTGAAAGTGGACTAGGGTGGGTACATGCGAATGATACTCGGCGGAATGTTCAAATGAGGCATGCGGGAGGATGGACTCGACTGGAGGGCGACATGATCGATGGAGAAGAGGGTTGGAGAGGAATGAGAAATAAGCAAATGCCACATGATTATACTTGAATGGCTCAAATAAACAATAAGTTGTCTCGCTTGAGTGAAAGGCCTAATGCGCAACGCGGAGCACTGACGCTTGAATATGGCTGGGAAAACATGGAAGCAGACATGTGGGGCACACCCGTCGGGACGACGTAGCCTAGACTAGTCCAATGGAGGAGCTGGCCCATGACCTCCTCGCCACCGACAACCGTTCATGTGGGTCGTTGGGGACAACAACGGGGCGCAGCTCCAGCACCGCCTCTGGACACGGCGACCGCGGTGAGTGACACGCTCATATCGTCGCTAGACACGATCAGTTTCAGTTTGCTGACGGTGGCGTTAGTGTTGTGGCACGACCAACGG
This sequence comes from Triticum aestivum, assembly GCF_018294505.1. Lineage (NCBI taxonomy): Eukaryota > Viridiplantae > Streptophyta > Magnoliopsida > Poales > Poaceae > Triticum > Triticum aestivum. The sequence goes on from NC_057812.1 coordinate 167,347,413, forward strand.
TATGTTTGGTTTGTGCCCAAGGTTGCCCCATCAAAGCATTGGGTAGCCAAAATTTTGGTTGATGTATTGGTTGCCCCTGATTTGGCCGACATTGGCAAGAAAAATGAACTTGAGTTGGCTAGAGTTCATTGGCATGCCAAAGAAATGGCAACCATCCAAACAAAGACCAATCTTTGGGTCATGACCAAAATTTTGGTTGAGGTATTGGTTGCCCATGATTTGGCCGACATTGGCAAGAAAAATGAACTAGAGTTGGCTAGAGTTCATTGGCATGCCAAAAAAATGGCAACCATCCAAACAAAGACCAATCTTTTGGTCATGACCAAAATTTTTGCAAGGTGCACTTTGGCCACAATCCAAACACACCCCAACACCCGGCTCGTCGAGGATGCACGGGGCGCCGCGATGCGTCCGCGGAGTAGTGTAGCGCGGCCAACTGCATCCTCTGGACCTGAGACCATGCAGGTTCGTCTTGCTTTTCCAATGACATGCGGGGATCGCATGTGAGCAAAGGGCATCTCCAACGTTGCCACGACCGCAGCTGACTACCCTGGCACACCAAAACCCTCGTCCCTCGCACTGTCGGGCGGTGCGTTCCCAGCCGGCACCAGCTGCCCGCATTCAAGCCGTCCATTCGTATGTCGTCATTAAGAGGCTCGGTGCCCGCGGAACCAACTCCGGCGACTTAATGACACACTCGGACGCTTGGCCTCACCGGAATGCGCTACTTAAAGCGGCAACACCCAGCTAACCTCCACACCATAGCGCATCGTCCTCCTACCTGGAACCACATCCGCCATGACCGCAAGCGCGAACGCTCTGCGGGAGAGCTTGTCTTCGAGGATGGAGCTCGAGGTCGCCGCCCTCGCTCAAGTCGCCGCACAAGCGGTGGCCACGCTGGCGAACGACGACAGGAGCACCGCCGTGGTCGGGGACTCCTTCGAGGATGAGTAGGGCGTGGGAGGCGGCAGGGCATGGTGTGCCAACTGGCCGGTCCTTCTCTCGTGTTCTACTTTTCCTCGCCGGAGACCACACCTTCACTTCACGGGTCTTGAACCCCGCCCCCATACATGGAGATCACAGATGGAGGACGTCGGCCGCCGCCGTAGAATAGGTTTAGGGCCGGGTTTCTTTTTTTTGTCCTATAAAAGTTCGAAATGTAATGAAAATCTGCCATGTTTGCATTAATCTCGGCCGATGTATATGAACTTTCACAATAATATACATATTGTAGGAGTACTAGCAAGATGCCCGTGCGTTGCATGGAAGATCAAGATCTTGTGGGAGAAAAGGATGAACGAGGGAAAGCCTTATCTGCAAATGTGGAGAGGAGTGCGGGTAAATTGTCATAGTTTCCTTCCTATCCGTTAGATATAGATCGGGCGACCTATATTGCAGGATCAGACACATCTTTCTACATCTACGGGAACCTACGAAAGGGTTAATGTAAATTGCCTCTCTCTCCTCCCCTGATTTTCATGGTGGTGGGCCCCTCCCTCCCCCAATCTACAATCAACAGCTCACATGTTTCACATTACGTTAATTACGTAACTGGGATTACGTAGGTGTAGCATTACTCGTCCTAAAAAACCCAACTAAGCCAACCTCCCAGCATATCAAGCGGGAAAAGACCCGGCCGTGCCGTTTTAGTTGGGATTACCGGATTACTAGTAGTAGTATCGATGGATCGCGCGAAGCAACAGATTTTTTGAGGGGGCGAAGCACCTAGTTTAAAAGGAAAAAATGCGGTACACTCACAGCACTCCTATCGCGGCCGCATTGCACCCCACACACGTTCGGTCCTGCACACGGCTCACGCAAACGGAATGCGCTTCGGCTTGCCTCTTCACTGACACGTGGGACTGCACTCGGAGAAACCGACCATGCGCCAAACTCCCCCCGCCCATCGCGCGAAAATCCCCCCATACCCAAAAATTTCCCCCAAATCCGATTCAACCGCCCTTCGGCCAACTAGCCAATAATATTCCCCAAACCCCCTCCCCCTGTCCCCCTCCACTCCATTCGCTCCGCGAAAGCCGCCTTCCCCGCCGCGCCGATACATCGGCGCCGCGGTTCGGCGATCCTCTCGCTCCCATAGTACGCTCTCGTAGACTGTCGTCCTCTAGCCGCGCCGCCACCTCTGGCTACGTTCTTGTGGAGGCGTACGGCGGTCAGCGCCACCACCGCTGGCGACGTTCGTGTGGAGACGCACGGCGATCAGCTTCTCCCATGGTACGCGCATTCTAGACTAAGGCCCCATTCATGTCGGTGTAGAGCTGAATGTTAGCTGATTGACGCTGTTAATCTCACTGTTTGCCGAAGTAGTTCACTGTCAATATGCTCTGCTTAAGAAGCTTCCTTGCCCTGTTCTGCACTCAATCTGCTTAGCTGAGATGGCATGCCAAGGCCGATTAGTTGCGAAAATATCCTGCCATATATTTATTGTGACGTAGATTGCCATGGTCTAGTAGCCAATCTGTTAGCTGAAATAGCTCTACACCGTTTTATACTCGATCTTTGTTGCTGCGATGGCCTTCGATAGTTTGATGGCTGTGTGCTCAGCCTCATTTACTGCTGAAACAGCCTGCCATAATTTGGCACTCAAATCTGTTTGCTGAATTAGCTTTACATATATTTTGTTACTTAGATCTGCTCGTCCAAATATCTTGCCATAGCTTTAGACATCGACCTAGGTATTTTTTCTAGACTTCATAAAAAGCATATATGTTTTTCCTGTAATATCTAGTAGAAGAACTAATTTGTATGTCTAACAGATGGACATGACTTGGATAACTTCTACTCGAAGATTCTCCGCTGCATATGTCGAGGAGGTTGAAAACATCATGAACTTTATCAGAGATGAGTACGATGGTCCGAAATCAGATGTGCTCTGCCCGTGTAGCAGTTTTATGAATTCAGTTACAAGACCCCAGTCAACTGTGCAAAATCATCTACACTTGTATGGGATGTCAGTCACATATACTAGGTGGGTTCATCATGGTGAAGTTGTGAACGTCAATGTTATTGACTACGTGGAAGTAGCAGATCACCATCTTGATCTGCCTGATGCTCAGGTGGAAGAGGAGGAGGAGGTGGTGGTGGCGGAGCCAGTGAGTTTGACCAACATTGAAACAATGCTACGAAATGCTCGTGCATTCCGTGAACTTTCACCTGCAGAAGAAAAACGGTGGGCCCGCATGTTGGAACAATGCAACGTTGCTGTCACCCCAAGAAATAAGCTGTCAGTATTCTCAGCTATGGTCACCTTTCTTCAGGTGAAGACATCTGAGCGGATGACCAACAAATCATTCGATGCGATGTTGGCTGCTTTCCACGAATCTTTCCCAGATGCGTTTGAGCTGCCACACACCTACAGTAAAATGAAGAATTTCCTTCGTGCAGTTGGAATTGGATATGATATGATCCATGTTTGTAAGAATAATTGTGTTCTGTTCTGGAAGGATTATGCCAACTTAAGTGAATGCCCGAAATGCAAATCATCAAGATGGAAAGATGGCGATGCTGTGAAGAGGATTCCTCATAATGTTCTGAGACATTTTCCAATTACACCAAGATTGCAGAGGTTGTTTCATGATGCTGAAACAAGAGAGGATGTACTGTGTCATTCTAGGAACCAGGAGTACAGAGATCAGAATGTAATGAGCCATCCATCTCATGGTAGTGAGTGGAAAGGCTTCAATGATAAACACAAAGAGTTTGCTGCTGACCCGAGAAACATTAGACTTGGCTTAGCTTCAGATGGATTTAACCCATTTGGCCACCAGAGCGCCACATCTAGCATGTGGCCAGTGCTCGTTATCCCTTACAACATGCCTCCAAATGTCTGCATCAAAGAATCAAAGTACATGATGGCTTTGCTCATCCCAGGTCCAAAAAGTCCTGGAAAGGATTTTGATATGTTCATGGAGCCTCTTGTGGAGGAACTTCAACAGCTATGGAAGAGTGTTCTCACTCGAGACCTATATAGCAGCCCACCAGCTGATTTATTTCTGCGTGCTATTATAATTTGGTGCATCCATGATTATCCGGCTTTGGGAACTATGTCAGGGCGAACGACACATGGTTACAATGCATGTGTTCGCTGTGACAGGAATCCGCTGTCATACGCAATACTTAGCAAGATCTGTTACATTGGACACCGCCGTTTCCTTGCCAAGGACAAGCCGCATCCTAGAAAATACTGAAGACATGTGTTCAATGCAAAGCATGAAAACCGTGATGCGCCAAAGAGGCTCACCGCCGATGAATTGCAAGTGGAATTAGAGAAGGTCTGGCATATTACACCAGGAAACCATCCTGGTAATGGTAGCGGGGAAAGGAAGCGTGGTAGGGTAGAAGAGAGATTATTGTTTACCCGCAGGTCCACTTTGTGGGACTTGGAGTATTGGAAAGATTTGGATCTAAGGCATAATTTTGATGTGATGCACATCGAGAAAAATATATGTGACCGCATTATCGGCACACTTCTTAATATTGAAGGCAAGACGAAAGATACCTTAAAATATAGGATTGATTTGACACACCTGGGTATCAGAAAGGATTTGCAGGTGCAAGATGAAGGTAAACCACGGGATATGGCACCAGTTGTGTACGTCTTGGACAAGGTAAAACGAAAAGAATTCTGCGAGGTCCTGTCACGTGTGAGATTCCCACACGGATTTGCTTCCAACCCTGAAAGGAGAGTCAGTGCAGATGGAAACAAGGTACAAGGGTTGAAAACTCATGACTGCCATGTCCTACTTCAAAGGGTTTTACTTATTATCCTTAGAGGATTGGGCCGCCCTGACTTATACAAAGCAGTTACAGAGTTGGGACAATTCTTCAGGGAACTCTGAAGTAGGAATATCAGGATAGATGCTTTGGAGCATCGTAGAGACAAGATACCAACTATCCTATGCGACCTTGAGAAGATATATCCTCCAGCCTTCTTTGATGTGATGGTGCATTTGGCTGTTCATCTACCTGATGAGGCACTACTTAGAGGTCCAGTACAGTATGGCCGGATGTACACTATTGAAAGGCGGCTAGGCACTTTCAAGGGCTATGTTAGGAACAGAGCTAGACCCGAGGGTTCCATTGCAGAGGCCTACATTGCTACAGAAGCGTTGGCATTCTGCTCAAAATACATTGAAATAGCTGATCAGCTTAGCAAAGAGGTGGGTGAAGACAATCCCGGGCTCAATGTTTTCGATTATTCTATTCGAGTTACAGGGAAGAGTCAACAACAGGACAAACCTAAAGATTTGGACAAAATGGTTTGGTATGTGTTGAATAACTGTCCTGAGATACTATCTTATATCAATTAAGTGCAGTACTGCAGCTTATACATCGTAATCTACTAAACTTGCAGCACATTCTTATATATTTAGATGTTTGACGTGATCACTATGTTGTGCAACATCTACAACGAGGATTTACTGCCTCAAAATCCGAGAAACATTGACAAACTGGTTATGGCAGGATTTGCGAAATGGTTCAAGAACCATGTAAGCTTTTGAAGTGCACTGTCAGTTTTTTTTAATATATTGAGGACATAAGATGATCAGCTTGTCTATTTTCTAAACATAGGTTAAGAAGATGCGGGAGGATGGGAAGGCAGTTGATGATGCCCTTTACTCACTAGCAATGGGTCCTGATACTCGGGTAAGACATTATGAATCTTGCGTTGTTGGAGATGTGCGCTAAAACACCCTTGCACGAGACGAAGGCAGGAAGACACAAAACAGTGCCATCATGAGCACGGATACGTATGACAAAGAGACAACTGAAATGTATGCTAACATAACAGACATTATTTAGTTGCAGTATATCTCTAGTTTCGAGGATCATCGGTGTGTGGTTCTGTTGTGCTGTCGTTGGTATAACCTGTTTTCCAGGATCGCAAAACCCAGAGCTGATGATTATTTCAAATCCATCAATGTCAAGGCGGCGTACCAGACCAACGAGCCTTTTATTTTGGCAAATCAAGCAACACATATATTTTTCTTGGAAGACACATTTGCACATAGTGATGACTGGAGAGTATTGCAAAGGTTTGAGTAGAGGAATTCGTTTAATGAAGTTGCACAACAAGATGATGCTTACACTGCTCCTGATGTACAAGATAACACAGATGTTCCTAATACCTTTGAGAACCAGCACGTCAATGATGCTGGCGAAAAGTTTGCCTGTCGTGCTGTGGACATACAAGAGTTGATCAAGAAGAAGCCAACGTTCGAGGACGTTGAGGATGAAGAAGAAGATGACACCGTGGGGAATTACGATTCAGACTAATACACATGGCGAAGATGTTGACGTTGCTGCTACGGATGATGATTACATTGCTTTTGTCGTATTTGCCTATCAGAAGAAGTTTTTTATCTACTATGTGAAATTGTGTTTGCTATGACAACTAAACCTGATGAACATGTTGTTTAATATTTTGCTGTGAGAACATCACTTGTTATGTATGCTGATTTGTGTTTGGTGATTGTATGACAACGAAAACATGATGACATTATTGTTTAGTTGTACTCATATTTAGCCGTGAAACTTGAATTTGATGACATAGTTTGCTGTTGGACTGCAATTTGCTCGACGTCTTCGAATGAGAACAAAGCTGACCTGACAGGGCCTCTGCTATTTATTTATTTATATGAGCAAAAGGGGATACCCCCTGATTTCCGTTAATAGAAATCATTATATGTTCACAACACTACGCCCAGCCTGCTACACAGGTTTCATTCATTACCAGTTTCAGCAAAGTGCTCATGTTGTAGCCACTGAATACATCACGAGTGCTACATACACTGCAAATAAAGAGACAATCATCCTACAGAGCACATCGATTTTGCCCATTATCTTCACAAGCTCTTTCATCTCCTCATTGCTGTCAAGGCCGTTCAGCAGCTATTGCTTGGCCATGATCAGAGGAACTGCATCTTTAAGCTTTTGCTCTGCATCTTCCTCTTCTGTCGTTCCTTCAGTTACTTGTCCAACACCACAACCTGCTGGTATTGGGATTCCTCGGCTAACCAAATAATCAGCGTAGTTGCATTCCCCCACATCAGCAACTTCCCAGAAATACAAATCACACGAATCTTCCCTTTTCTGCACGAATCAAATTGGTAGATCATCAACCAAACTATTAAAAAAAATCAGCAACTGAAAGCAGCAGAACAACACTTAAACATATTATTACCCCATGATTCGGACATTTGTAGAAGACTCGGCCAGGGTTGCGGATTGTGGTTGAGACGCGACAGATGACTCTGCGTGATTTGCAGCAGTGGCACCACACCAACGACAGCGGTTTGCGATGAGCAATCGGCTGCGGTGTGCGTGCCGGCGAGGGTGTGATGAGACCCACAGGCGATGGTACGGGTTGCGACTTGGCGCATATCTGGTTGTTGCCTGCTGAAGAGCAGGTGGACGAGCAGCCAGCGGACATGGTTGCTGCGGACAGAGCTTCTGATGCTAGGCAGAGTAAGTAGAGAAGAGGAGAAGCGAATGTTGGATATGTCAGTTTCATTACTTGCAAAGTAGCATAGCACCATATATAGTCATAGTCTAGGTTTGGATTCGAACCAGCTACAGGAGCACGTCTTTCTTTTTTCTAAAACTCGGCAACGTCTCATTACTGGTACACTAGCTTGTTTTGTACGCCTTCCCAAGTCTTTAATTTTCTTTCCCTTTTTTTGCAAGGAAGGAAGGAGGACAAAATTATGAGTTCCTGGGACTCGAACCCAAGACCTCTCGGTTGAAAACCAAGGGTGCTAGTCACTTATGTGGGAACGTTCCCTGTGAGGAGGACGGCAGACGAACGCATTTTCCTCGCAGTTTTCTTCCTATATATAAAAAAGTATGCTACTTGGTGTCCGCTTAGTAAACAAACCGATTGTGCCAACCTTGACCGTTGGATTGACATTCAACGTCTGTCGCGTTTCATCAGTCTCTTCTTCCTCGAGCCGCCAAAGCCAAACCAGCGCTGGCGGGACCGCCTGCTCCCACCTCCCACGGCTGGTTGTGATCTGCCCCGGCTCCTATTCGTTCCCGTCCGAGGCCTCACCATCGTCCTCCGCCTTGGTTCGCTCGCCGCGGTGCCGCCCTCCGGTGTTGTCAACATGGTCAACAACTGAGAGGAATAAGGAGATGAATGTACATGGTGAGGATGACAGTAGGGACCCAGCAGTGCGCGCAGTAATTTTGTTTTTTCTGGACGGAGAAGGGTATCAACTGAGTTGTGCGGGACCCGTGGCCCGTCTAGCCCAGGCTTTTATTTCATATGTTTAGCAAATGGCCAGCCCAATTTGTTTTTTTCCTTTCTGAAAATTGCTAGCCAGCTATTTTGTTTTTTGCAGAATAACCAACGTAGGCCTACTTGCTTTTCTACGCCCTGCTGGGCCGGATATCTTTCAAGATTAGGAGGGATACATTTTGCCCAGAAAATGGGTTATAAGTAATAAGAAATGGGCTATAAGTAATAATAAATGGGTTGTAAAATGAAAAAAATACAGCAAACAGACAATTAGTTCCAAAATATTATTTTCCTTCGGATTTTGATATGTTAAATTTCATTGTTTTTGTGCGGGTAAAATTTCATTGAATTTAAATTAAGGTATATTTAGATTTAAAATCAATTTGAATTTGGCTAGAAATTTTGGGCTGTATGCTGTTTGGGGCAGATTTGGAGGCTGACTTGTGGGTCTACTAGGTTGAAGTGTACTTTGGCTTTGTCAACTTAGTCCACAAACGATTCTAGCAGAAGTGATCGTTGGATGTTAACCCAACGACCGTGCTGCTTCTTCAATATTTGATCTTCTTGCTCCAGCCGCCCAAACCAGCTCCGGTGGGACTGCCTGCTCCCGCCTCCCGTGGCCGGTTGTGCTGCCGCACAGGCCGCACCGCCCCACCCTACTTCATTGCTGGCTAGGCCATTTCTCTACTCACCCACACCTCCTATTATTTTCCGGCGACGGTAGCCGGACCAGTAAACCCTCATACTCCCCACCGGGTGGGCAACCATTGCCGAGTCTTCCTTGGCTCCATGTCGTTCCCTTCCTAGGCCTCGCCGTCGTCCACCGCCATGGTGCTGTCGGCGCGGCCTGGTCAACTTGGTCAACGAACGACATCCATCGGCCGTGGACTGTACGCGCAAAATAATGATTCCTCCACCTGACAGCTGGGACCCACCGGAAGGGCGTCTGTATTTAGCAAAAAAAATGTTCCCCCCGCTGACATGTCAGGCCCACCAGCTATATCTTTGCACGCAAGGAAGTGCCTCCTTATTACGCACAAAAAAATGAATACCCCCTGCTAGCTGGGACCCACCATAGTGGGAGGATGACTTGTGGGCCAACAAAGTTGACGGGGATGGAAGGCTTTGTCAACTTAGTCAATATGAACGATTGTAGCTCCAGTGACCATACGATGTCCATCCAACGGCCGTAGTGCTTCTTCAACCTCTGGTCTTCTTGCTCCAGCCGCCCAAAGCAGCACCGGTCATGCCGCATGCTCCTGGCTCCCGTGGCCGGCTGTGCTGCCGCGGAGGCCTCACCGCCCCTACTATTCCCACCGCTGGCCAAGCCCTGCGGCGACGACAGCTGTCAGGACCGGATTTTCGGGATATTAATTTCTCAAAAGCGGCCCTTGTGCTCACCAGCCTCAGGATTACTGTTAGTTGATGAGACACCAACTTTTTACAGAAACTCCAAGCAAAATACAAAATATGTAGTACAAGACCATTCTGGCCTATGGGTACAACAATTGGTTCTAGTGGTTGATGGTGGAAGCGGTTTGCGGATCATCAGTGTCTATTGGACTCCATTTCCCACAGGAACAGCTGACCAGGATAACTCCTATCTTCGCGAGGCTGCTATCACCATTACGTAGGTTCCGGGGCTGTCATCGCAACGCTCCTTTCCACGCAAGAAATCTGGCCAAGACAATAGCCAGGGACAAGCCAGTGAGTACTTTGAATGTACTCGCAAACATTAAGAACACAGGTGTAATATAGCCATTGATAATCATGTTTTGAAATATTCCATGATCACTTTGTCAGTTATGAAATAAGGTTCATGATGCACACAAGCAGATCATTCAAATAAAACATGAGTAACAATCAGGGAGCAGAAATGAAAAGCACCGATCGGGTGTCTGAAGCGACGCCTCAAAAGGATAATAATATGAAGCGTGCCTCAGTCGGGCGTATGTGCGACACCACATAAAGGGCTTATAAGTAAATGAAATAACAAGCATGCCACAGTCGGGCGTCTGAGCGACACCACATAAAGGGCTTATAAGTAAATGAAATAACACGCATGCCATAGTCGGGCGTCTTGGAAACACCACATAAAGGGCTTATAAGTAAATGAAATAACACGCATGCCACAGTCGGGCGTCTGGGCGACACCACATAAAGGGCTTATATAAGAATAATCATGGTGAATATCCAGGAGGTAGAACCGTCCCAGGGATACTCAATAATTCAAATAACATAAATGGTTAGTCCATAATAATAATAATCATAATCATCATACGTCACCAGTCATAATCAATGTTCTGGTTTAGTAGTTTTTCCTCCGAAGACCGACACTAAGACCGACACTTGACCCATCCCAGTCTGTAGTCCTTAACCATGGACACGGCTATTCGAATAGGTATAATATCTTTGCAGAGGGTGTACTCTTTACCCATGAATAAAGGATTTCTTTAGTCCATCAGAACTAATTCCATCTATGATCTTTTAGTCAAAAACACGCCTGACTTGCACACACCAGCTTAACTTTACTCGTGTCTGGAATCACCCACGACACCTGTTAAGCAAAACTCTAAGTGGGGAGGCTACAAACTCGCGTAGCATGGGATCAAATTTCTATCGCGCGCTCTAAGGGGTGCCCCCTCTCAGTCCCAACCGGAAACACCCATGCCCCCGGACCAGGTGGCATGCCTACCGGATGCAGCCGGTATCTTCCACCATGGCCTCTCTGTACGGTGTGTGCTAAGACAGGGGTTGACAACTTACTGAACTATAGCCTACCTACGGCATGGACAAGTGGCAGCACGAAACAAGTATGGGGGTAACTCAAACAAGACTCAATCTACGGCCGACTCAGGAGGCTTAAGTATTTCCTGCATGATTAGTATAACAAATATGTTTCAATCCAACAGACAGTATCACTATTCATCATACCTCATCTTGCCGTACCGGACACAACCGTCCCGACGGGGAACTATAGATAAGCTCGTGTCTACCCAAGACAGAGACTTTCTCGGCTTCCTTCCGGTAGGCAAAAAAGGCATGTGAGAATGATTACTATCGCAAACATATCAAGTTCCAATAATATGAGATCACCAATATGCACCCATGAGTATGATCATATCCTCACAAAGAAAATAACGGATACTCCGTGTCACGGCGGTGTTGTAACTTTATCAAACATCACACGGTAATATTATGCCAGGGTTCAAAAATGCTTGCCTTCAAGGTGTGGAGAGGTGAGGTGCTCTCCAAAACTTTTGAAAGTTTTCTTCTCTCTCCAACAAATCCTATTTTAAATGAATTTGCATTAACACATACTTTAAAAACAGTACAAAAAAGTTTTTTGGAAAATTTTGGAATAAATATGAAAATGAACTAGAGAATATTTGGGAAACAACAAAAAAAGAATCAAGTCATTTGGATTTATATTTAAAAAGTTATAGCCAATCAAAGTTTAGTCAAATTCTGTTTTTAAAATAAAATAGAAAAAGAAAATGTTTCAAGTAAGAATACGCTTTCGGGCAGAGGAGACGTACTTTGGTTGATTGCGCTTTCACTTAAAACACGCGGGCCGGCTCGGGGTCACTGACAGTGGGTCCAGGGGGCCCACTGGTCAGGTTTGACCAGTCGCCGCGCCTCTTCTCCCTCCTCTGTACGAGTGGGGCGGGGCTCCGGCGATGCTCGCCGGCGAACGACGACACCGTTCGAGAAACCGAGGCCATCCACGGGCTCAAGGGGCCGAGGCGGTCCCTTCGGTGGTCGCTAGGGTCCCTGGGGTGGACGGAGTCGCCGGCGGTGAGCTTCGCAGCAGACGATGGCTGTCGGGCAGAGTGGGTTCTTGCCTCCGGCGGTTCCTGATCAAAATCGAGCAGGAGGAAGGGTTAACGAGAGGAAGAGAGGGCTTCTGGTGAAGAGAGTGGAGAGGGGGAGGCCCTGTTGGCGCCGGAATGAACCGAAACGAGGCGGCGGCCGTGGTTGCCGGAGAAGAGGAAGACGACCGTCTCCGGTCCTTCTACTGCTATGGGAGGATCAGTGAGGGAGTGAGAGAGGTTGCCTGAGGGTTTGGCGAGCTCGGGGGGTCCTTAAATAGCGATCGGGGTTGGTTCCGACGGTGGCCGTGGATAAGCTCACCGGCGACCGCCATTCTGTAGCAGCAGAGGGACGTGGGAGCAACGAGTGCTTGCGGACAAGCTTGTGGATGAGCCTGAGCGGCTCCAGGGGGCAGCTGGCGAGCGCTAGTGGTCCAGGCGGCGCCGTCCATGGCAGAGCTCATTGTGGTCGGCCGCTAGTCACCGTGGCCGACCTGACGGCGGTGCTATAGGGCGCCAGGGGCGGCTTGGAGCGTTCTGGTGAGTGGATGAGGCCGGGGTGTGGCTCTGCAGGAGAGCAAGGGCCAGGGGCGCGACGCGGCGGCTCGGGCGAACACGCGTGCAAAACGCATGCTCTGGGCGCGCCCAGCGCATGCACGCTGTGTGTTCAGCAGAATGCCAGCGCATGCTAGGATGCTTGGGTGGAGCTAGGGATTAGCAGGTCTAGGCTAGGGTTTGCAAGGAGATCAGTGGACAAGCTTGTTGGGTCAGAGGATCAAGTTCACAATGCAAACTAAAATTCATGCCAAATATGCTCATGCAATCAAGGTGTTTGCCAGAATGCCAATGGCATCTAGGCAACTCTTGGGGTGGCCCAAATTTCCAGATTGGGGTCTCTTTAGATGATACAGAGGGTGGTGAGGTTAGTTTGCCAAAAGCTCAAACTTGTTAGTGTAAGTTTTGCAAAACTCCAGTTCTGGACAGAAGGAAAAGGGCATAATTTCATGAACCAAAAGTGCTCCAATGAGTCCAACCTCCTGGACTTAAGGGTTTGGTTTCGTGTACTACAAGTAGGAGAAATCTCATGGTCACTAGAGCAAAATTTAATAGGGATGCAGTACAAATCACCAAGCCGGACCAGAATGAAAAAGAGGTTGATTCACTCAAATCTTTCAAAGAACATCAATGGGTTTTTGCATAAAGTTGAATAATATACTCCTATGAACATCCCATAATTTTGGTGGAAGTTTTAAAGAAATATTTAATTAGGTTGTAGTGCAAAATTGCCCACTGGACCAGATTTCAAAACTTGGTGTAGAGCTCAAAATCTCCAATGAACATAAGATATTTTTGCATAAAAGTGATTTAAAAACATCACATGACATCTCCAAATTTTGGTTGGAATTTTAAATAAATTTATCAAATGGTTGTAGTTCAAATAGACCTCCAAAATTAATGAAAATTCACCATAGGGAATAAAGCTCAGAGAAAAAATAATTATGTAGATAAATTCCACTGATAATAGAA
>NC_057812.1:167361447-167363678 GCF_018294505.1 Triticum aestivum
CGTGCTCCTGTGTGTAATGATCCTCGATGATCGTCATGATGCTGCCGCTCGAGTGTTGTTTCTCCGCGGTGGCGGTGATCACGAGGAGTAGGTGTGGTGTCGGGTGCTAACTGTTGTCGGTATGCTGGGTAACTTGCACCCGGATGATTACCCACTAATCTCTCCTTCAAAGACTGTGGTGTTTTAGGGAGATGGTTAGCCAGATGCAACGCGGTTACGTGGTGTTGTGAGAAGTGTATGTGTTCGAGTGGTTGTGGTTGTGAGTCTGCTGTCGTGGTGCTGCGTGAATAAAAATCCATGTCGCGAGGAGATATGCTGCAGCAACTCAGGGGAAAAGAAATCTCACTCCGGGATTTTTCTCGAGAGAAAGATTAGTTAGAAAAAATTTACAGCAGCAAAAACTACTCACCACAATTACAACAAAAATTTATCTCATCGCACAAGATTTAGAATAACACGCATGAGTTACAACACTTAGCTAAATGCTGGAATAAAAGAACAAGGCAGTGACGTCTAGAATGAGAACGACAACTGGACGGGGTCCTGAGAAAACGTCTCTGGTATTGGGGCGCACTCTTCTTCTATCGGGGGAAGTGGTTTGACCAGTCGATGAATGCATCTCTCCTGGTCGGGCCTCAGTGGTCTGCCGATGGCGATCTGAGGATTTAAATCAGCGAGGCTCTAGAGATAACCCATCACTCGCTGCGTCAAACTCTCTTGAGCGATGACATACTGGACAAGGTTGGCCAGTACTGGGTCTCTCTCGATTCATCCATCGGGAAAAGATGTCACTTCCCCAGGTGCTGCACGGCTCGGAAAGTAGTAATACCCTTGTTCGCTGGCATAGGGTACCGCAAATCGAAGGCGAACAAGTGCTTCGTGTGCAGCCGCTTCTATGGCCATCTGCGGAGTCGGCATAGATTTCCCCAGGAAGGAGACTTCCGTTGGGTCTTGATTTGAGTTTACGGGAGGGATGTGCACTACTGCCCAATATTTCGAGGTGGATGAGGTGATCCTCGACTTGAGCAGCTCGTACTGGGGTGGCTAGGTAGAACCCATGGTACTGCAGGTAAAGTCCCACAATATTTTAACAAAGCTACCCGGGGTTGCATCTGGGGTTCTCAGATAAATGCTAGGGCTCGGCATGGCAAGAAATGGTTGTGAGGGTTGCGCACAAGATGAGGGGTACTCGGCAAGGTCATGAGGTGGCCTTTTATATAGTGATTGGGCTGGGTTATTTACCGCGGTGAGGGGCACTAGCTTGCTGGTTCTACTCTCATGGGGGTCGGGGTCAAAGCCACAGATACACACATCTCACAAAAGTGACGTGTTACTGTGGGTGTCATCGGGGTTGGTTTTGGTAGTTACGCCCGGAATTAAAAATGCAGCCATACACCAATGCACTCATGCATGGCCACTATTCAAAATAGGGATGCACAAGCAGGTAGCATTCTAATATGGCGATACATGATCACACAATTACAGGGCGTGGGGTATACTAAGACTCGGTACTACTCGAGTGACTTAGTCTACCTCGTTTATATCCAAGCGGGCAGGCCTTGTGGACGCCGAGGCTTCTCCATTGGCCTCACCATCGGGGTTAGCTGGAGGGGGTTGAGGAACTGCAGGGTCGGGGTTGTGATGATGACCATCGCGGGGATTGTTGGCCACAATCCCGTTGGAGTGTGTTCCCAAAAGGCGACGAAGCACTTCTAGGGTCATCAAAGCACCTTGGTTGATGGCTGGGGCTGACCTCAAGGTCTCGATCAGTTGTCCGAATAGCACGACTGGATTGTCGGTGTCGGGCTCATCTTCTCTTCTTGCTGGGGTCGGCGGATCAGTTCTCCACGAGCTGCGATCAGATCAAGGGTGATTTGATCGAACAGTCCCTCTAGTGCACTTACATAGCGCACCAGATGCAATAATGCAGGATCCGTCTCGTGATCACCGTTGGCAATTTGGGGTGGTCTACCATACCCGTCACGGCTGGGGTAGTAGTAGAATGAGCGACAGTTAACTCTAGGCGACAAGTGCCGGAGTTGAACTATAGCTTCTCGAGCAGCTAGTTGGATGGCTTGTGGCTCAAAGGAAGTTATACTTCCGGTGAACCTGTAGGGGCGTTCTAGCGATAGACCCCTACCATAGACGTGCACAGTGGCCCAAAATTGACGGCTCTCACCGCTCATGGACCCTTGGTACACAACATATTCTGGGGGCTCTTCTAATGCAAA
>NC_057812.1:167364899-167367862 GCF_018294505.1 Triticum aestivum
TGGTTGTTGTGGTCTCATTGTGAACAAATGGGTCCTGGCATTTTAGCTTGTTTTGGGGTAGAGGCTGTGTTGTGCTAGGTTGAGGCTAGCGTGCCCTTTTTATAGAAAAAAGGGGGCGGAGTCTTCCTTCGCACGCTTGCAAAAAAGACTATTCAGGGGCCGGTCACTGGCGTGTGATCGACAGGCTAGGCTGATAGGTTGGGCACCAACTACCAAAAGGTGTCGGGTCACTGTGTGGCTATCTTACACGAGAAGCTTGGCCGGGGTTTGGTTAAGGTCTGGTGGGTTGGTTTACCTAGGTTTTTGACCTAGCTAAGATAGGATTAGCCAATAGTCAGCCTGGCTCTGATACCAAGTTTGTCAGGACCGGATTTTCGGGATATTAATTTCCAAAAAGCGGCCCTTGTGCTCACCAGCCCCAGGATTACTGTTAGCTGATGAGACACCAACTTGTTACAGAAACTCCAAGCAAAATACAAAATATGTAGTACAAGACCATTCTGGCCTATGGGTACAACAATTGGTTTCTAGTGGTTGATGGCGGAAGCGGTTTGCGGATCATCAGTGTCTATGGGACTCCATTTCCCACAGGAACAGCTGACCAGGATAACTCCTATCTTCCCGAGGCTGCTATCACCATTACGTAGGTTCCGGGGCTGTCATCGCAACGCTCCTTTCCATGCAAGAAATCTGGCCAAGACAATAGCCAGGGACAAGCCAGTGAGTACTTTGAATGTAATCGCAAACATTAAGAACACATGTGTAATATAGCCATTGATAATCATGTTTTGAAATATTCCATGATCACTTCGTCAGTTATGAAATAAGGTTCATGATGCACGCAAGCAGATCATTCAAATAAAACATGAGTAACAATCAGGGAGCAGAAATGAAAAGCACCGATCGGGTGTCTAAAGTGACGCCTCGAAAGGATAATAATATGAAGCGTGCCTCAGTCGGGCGTCTGTGCGACACCACATATAGGGCTTATAAGTAAATGAAATAACAAGCATGCCACAGTCGGGCGTCTGAGCGACACCACATAAAGGGCTTATAAGTAAATGAAATAACACGCATCCCACAGTCGGGCATCTGGGAGACACCACATAAAGGGCTTATAAGTAAATGAAATAACACGCATGCCAAAGTCGGGCGTCTGGGCGACACCACATAAAGGGCTTATATAAGAATAATCACGGTGAATATCCAGGAGGTAGAACCGTCCCAGGGATACTCAATAATTCAAATAACATAAATGGTTAGTCCATAATAATAATAATCATAATCATCATACATCACCGGTCATTATCAATGTTCTGGTTTAGTAGTTTTTCCTCCGAAGACCGATACTAAGACCGACACTTGACCCATCCCAGTGTGTAGTCCTTAACCATGGACACGGCTATTCAAATATGTATAATATCTTTGCAGAGGGTGTACTCTTTACCCACGAGTATCGGATTTCTTTAGTCCATCGGAACTAATTCCGTCTATGGTCTTTTAGTCGAAAACACACCTGACTTGCACACACCAGCTTAACTTTACTCGTGTCTGGAATCACCCACGATACCTGTTAAGCAAAACTCTAAGTGGCGAGGCTACAACCTCGCGTAGCATGGGATCAAATTTCTATCACGCGCTCTAAGGGGTGCCCCCCTCTCGGTCCCAATCGGAAACACCCATGCCCCCGGACCAGGTGGCATGCCTACCGGATGCAGCCGGTATCTTCCACCATGGCCTCTCTGTACGGTGTGTGCTAAGACAGGGGTTGACAACTTACTGAACTATAGCCTACCTACGGCATGGACAAGTGGCAGCACGAAACAAGTATGGGGGTAACTCAAACAAGACTCAATCTACGGCCGACTCAGGAGGCTTAAGTATTTCCTGCATGATTAGTATAACAAATATGTTTCAATCCAACAGACAGTATCACTATTCATCATACCTCATCTTGCCGTACCGGACACAACCGTCCCGACGGGGAACTATAGATAAGCTCGTGTCTACCCAAGACAGAGACTTTCTCGGCTTCCTTCCGGTAGGCAAAAAAGGCATGTGAGAATGATTACTATCGCAAACATATCAAGTTCCAATAATATGAGATCACCAATATGCACCCATGAGTATGATCATATCCTCACAAAGAAAATAACGGATACTCTGTGTCACGGCGGTGTTGTAACTTTATCAAACATCACACGGTAATATTATGCCAGGGTTCAAAAATGCTTGCCTTCAAGGTGTGGAGAGGTGAGGTGCTCTCCAAAACTTTTGAAAGTTTTCTTCTCTCTCCAACAAATCCTATTTTAAATGAATTTGCATTAACACATACTTTAAAAACAGTACAAAAAAGTTTTTTGGAAAATTTTGGAATAAATATGAAAATGAACTAGAGAATATTTGGGAAACAACAAAAAAAGAATCAAGTCATTTGGATTTATATTTAAAAAGTTATAGCCAATCAAAGTTTAGTCAAATTCTGTTTTTAAAATAAAATAGAAAAAGAAAATGTTTCAAGTAAGAATACGCTTTCGGGCAGAGGAGACGTACTTTGGTTGATTGCGCTTTCACTTAAAACACGCGGGCCGGCTCGGGGTCACTGACAGTGGGTCCAGGGGGCCCACTGGTCAGGTTTGACCAGTCGCCGCGCCTCTTCTCCCTCCTCTGTACGAGTGGGGCGGGGCTCCGGCGATGCTCGCCGGCGAACGACGACACCGTTCGAGAAACCGAGGCCATCCACGGGCTCAAGGGGCCGAGGCGGTCCCTTCGGTGGTCGCTAGGGTCCCTGGGGTGGACGGAGTCGCCGGCGGTGAGCTTCGCAGCAGACGATGGCTGTCGGGCAGAGTGGGTTCTTGCCTCCGGCGGTTCCTGATCAAAATCGAGCAGGAGGAAGGGTTAACGAGAGGAAGAGAGGGCTTCTGGTGAAGAGAGTGGAGAGGGGGAGGCCCTGTTGGCGCCGG
>NC_057812.1:167368304-167369244 GCF_018294505.1 Triticum aestivum
TTTTTTTCTTGAAAGGTCAAACAAGTCCAATAATATATTTGGAAAGTTTTTCCACTTGAGGTAAAAACTCCATAATAATAAGGTAAAAAAAAGGACCTGGAACCAAAAGAAAAGCCAGAAAATAAAACTTTAAATTTCCTGGCAAAATTTTAATTAATTTAAACAAGGTTAAAATTTTGGGCTGTCACAACACTACCCCCCTTAAGAAAAAATCTCGTCCTCGAGATTTGCTAAAATCTGTTTTGAACATATTACTCTTGCCATTTCAAAAATAACCACTTTACTTATGCAATAAAAGTGCGGTTACCGAGAGAGGGCAATAAGTGGTGTAAAACTACAGTGTGGAACACTGGCGCTGCGTGGAAAAATCCATGGTTAGGTGAAAATGAGGTTTTTCTACGTTGGGATACAGTAAATTCAGAATAAACTTTAAATTCTAAAATACGCTGGTCGTACCCGAGGGCATAGTGCTCTCTCTGGCTGACAGGTGGACCCAGGGCCCACTGTCAGTCTCTTCTTCTTTATCTGGTTCTCTCTTCTTCCTCTCTCTCGTGCGCTTTCCCGCGCTTTCTCCACCGACGACGTCTAGGGCGTAGGGCATCTAGGCCGTACCTGCGGTAGTGCGCGGCGTGCTAGCTGCCGGTGCAGCGTGCACTCACCTCGCGGGCTAGCGTGCTGTCGGCACTGCTTGCGGATTCGCCTCCGAACACCGGCGATCGGGCGACGAGCGGTGCTGGTGGACTTCGCCCACCGTACACCGATCTCAAGCTATAAAATGGCCGAGGGTCTTCTCTCTTCTTCCTCACACCTGGCCTCGCTTCTCCTTCTCCTTCTCCATTTCCGTTTACAGAAGCTCGAGACGAGGCTCTAATGGCGGGGGCGGTGCCGGACTGGTATGTGATCCTGGTGTGCGAAGGGCTGGCGGCATTGCTAGGGCTGT
>NC_057812.1:167370565-167411644 GCF_018294505.1 Triticum aestivum
CGTGCTCCTGTGTGTAATGATCCTCGATGATCGTCATGATGCTGCCGCTCGAGTGTTGTTTCTCCGCGGTGGCGGTGATCACGAGGAGTAGGTGTGGTGTCGGGTGCTAACTGTTGTCGGTATGCTGGGTAACTTGCACCCGGATGATTACCCACTAATCTCTCCTTCAAAGACTGTGGTGTTTTAGGGAGATGGTTAGCCAGATGCAACGCGGTTACGTGGTGTTGTGAGAAGTGTATGTGTTCGAGTGGTTGTGGTTGTGAGTCTGCTGTCGTGGTGCTGCGTGAATAAAAATCCATGTCGCGAGGAGATATGCTGCAGCAACTCAGGGGAAAAGAAATCTCACTCCGGGATTTTTCTCGAGAGAAAGATTAGTTAGAAAAAATTTACAGCAGCAAAAACTACTCACCACAATTACAACAAAAATTTATCTCATCGCACAAGATTTAGAATAACACGCATGAGTTACAACACTTAGCTAAATGCTGGAATAAAAGAACAAGGCAGTGACGTCTAGAATGAGAACGACAACTGGACGGGGTCCTGAGAAAACGTCTCTGGTATTGGGGCGCACTCTTCTTCTATCGGGGGAAGTGGTTTGACCAGTCGATGAATGCATCTCTCCTGGTCGGGCCTCAGTGGTCTGCCGATGGCGATCTGAGGATTTAAATCAGCGAGGCTCTAGAGATAACCCATCACTCGCTGCGTCAAACTCTCTTGAGCGATGACATACTGGACAAGGTTGGCCAGTACTGGGTCTCTCTCGATTCATCCATCGGGAAAAGATGTCACTTCCCCAGGTGCTGCACGGCTCGGAAAGTAGTAATACCCTTGTTCGCTGGCATAGGGTACCGCAAATCGAAGGCGAACAAGTGCTTCGTGTGCAGCCGCTTCTATGGCCATCTGCGGAGTCGGCATAGATTTCCCCAGGAAGGAGACTTCCGTTGGGTCTTGATTTGAGTTTACGGGAGGGATGTGCACTACTGCCCAATATTTCGAGGTGGATGAGGTGATCCTCGACTTGAGCAGCTCGTACTGGGGTGGCTAGGTAGAACCCATGGTACTGCAGGTAAAGTCCCACAATATTTTAACAAAGCTACCCGGGGTTGCATCTGGGGTTCTCAGATAAATGCTAGGGCTCGGCATGGCAAGAAATGGTTGTGAGGGTTGCGCACAAGATGAGGGGTACTCGGCAAGGTCATGAGGTGGCCTTTTATATAGTGATTGGGCTGGGTTATTTACCGCGGTGAGGGGCACTAGCTTGCTGGTTCTACTCTCATGGGGGTCGGGGTCAAAGCCACAGATACACACATCTCACAAAAGTGACGTGTTACTGTGGGTGTCATCGGGGTTGGTTTTGGTAGTTACGCCCGGAATTAAAAATGCAGCCATACACCAATGCACTCATGCATGGCCACTATTCAAAATAGGGATGCACAAGCAGGTAGCATTCTAATATGGCGATACATGATCACACAATTACAGGGCGTGGGGTATACTAAGACTCGGTACTACTCGAGTGACTTAGTCTACCTCGTTTATATCCAAGCGGGCAGGCCTTGTGGACGCCGAGGCTTCTCCATTGGCCTCACCATCGGGGTTAGCTGGAGGGGGTTGAGGAACTGCAGGGTCGGGGTTGTGATGATGACCATCGCGGGGATTGTTGGCCACAATCCCGTTGGAGTGTGTTCCCAAAAGGCGACGAAGCACTTCTAGGGTCATCAAAGCACCTTGGTTGATGGCTGGGGCTGACCTCAAGGTCTCGATCAGTTGTCCGAATAGCACGACTGGATTGTCGGTGTCGGGCTCATCTTCTCTTCTTGCTGGGGTCGGCGGATCAGTTCTCCACGAGCTGCGATCAGATCAAGGGTGATTTGATCGAACAGTCCCTCTAGTGCACTTACATAGCGCACCAGATGCAATAATGCAGGATCCGTCTCGTGATCACCGTTGGCAATTTGGGGTGGTCTACCATACCCGTCACGGCTGGGGTAGTAGTAGAATGAGCGACAGTTAACTCTAGGCGACAAGTGCCGGAGTTGAACTATAGCTTCTCGAGCAGCTAGTTGGATGGCTTGTGGCTCAAAGGAAGTTATACTTCCGGTGAACCTGTAGGGGCGTTCTAGCGATAGACCCCTACCATAGACGTGCACAGTGGCCCAAAATTGACGGCTCTCACCGCTCATGGACCCTTGGTACACAACATATTCTGGGGGCTCTTCTAATGCAAAGGCACGGCGGGTGAGGTTTGCTAGCACGGTCACAAAACCTCCAAGGTTGGTTGTTGTGGTCTCATTGTGAACAAATGGGTCCTGGCATTTTAGCTTGTTTTGGGGTAGAGGCTGTGTTGTGCTAGGTTGAGGCTAGCGTGCCCTTTTTATAGAAAAAAGGGGGCGGAGTCTTCCTTCGCACGCTTGCAAAAAAGACTATTCAGGGGCCGGTCACTGGCGTGTGATCGACAGGCTAGGCTGATAGGTTGGGCACCAACTACCAAAAGGTGTCGGGTCACTGTGTGGCTATCTTACACGAGAAGCTTGGCCGGGGTTTGGTTAAGGTCTGGTGGGTTGGTTTACCTAGGTTTTTGACCTAGCTAAGATAGGATTAGCCAATAGTCAGCCTGGCTCTGATACCAAGTTTGTCAGGACCGGATTTTCGGGATATTAATTTCCAAAAAGCGGCCCTTGTGCTCACCAGCCCCAGGATTACTGTTAGCTGATGAGACACCAACTTGTTACAGAAACTCCAAGCAAAATACAAAATATGTAGTACAAGACCATTCTGGCCTATGGGTACAACAATTGGTTTCTAGTGGTTGATGGCGGAAGCGGTTTGCGGATCATCAGTGTCTATGGGACTCCATTTCCCACAGGAACAGCTGACCAGGATAACTCCTATCTTCCCGAGGCTGCTATCACCATTACGTAGGTTCCGGGGCTGTCATCGCAACGCTCCTTTCCATGCAAGAAATCTGGCCAAGACAATAGCCAGGGACAAGCCAGTGAGTACTTTGAATGTAATCGCAAACATTAAGAACACATGTGTAATATAGCCATTGATAATCATGTTTTGAAATATTCCATGATCACTTCGTCAGTTATGAAATAAGGTTCATGATGCACGCAAGCAGATCATTCAAATAAAACATGAGTAACAATCAGGGAGTAGAAATGAAAAGCACCGATCGGGTGTCTAAAGTGACGCCTCGAAAGGATAATAATATGAAGCGTGCCTCAGTCGGGCGTCTGTGCGACACCACATATAGGGCTTATAAGTAAATGAAATAACAAGCATGCCACAGTCGGGCGTCTGAGCGACACCACATAAAGGGCTTATAAGTAAATGAAATAACACGCATCCCACAGTCGGGCATCTGGGAGACACCACATAAAGGGCTTATAAGTAAATGAAATAACACGCATGCCAAAGTCGGGCGTCTGGGCGACACCACATAAAGGGCTTATATAAGAATAATCACGGTGAATATCCAGGAGGTAGAACCGTCCCAGGGATACTCAATAATTCAAATAACATAAATGGTTAGTCCATAATAATAATAATCATAATCATCATACATCACCGGTCATTATCAATGTTCTGGTTTAGTAGTTTTTCCTCCGAAGACCGATACTAAGACCGACACTTGACCCATCCCAGTGTGTAGTCCTTAACCATGGACACGGCTATTCAAATATGTATAATATCTTTGCAGAGGGTGTACTCTTTACCCACGAGTATCGGATTTCTTTAGTCCATCGGAACTAATTCCGTCTATGGTCTTTTAGTCGAAAACACACCTGACTTGCACACACCAGCTTAACTTTACTCGTGTCTGGAATCACCCACGATACCTGTTAAGCAAAACTCTAAGTGGCGAGGCTACAACCTCGCGTAGCATGGGATCAAATTTCTATCACGCGCTCTAAGGGGTGCCCCCCTCTCGGTCCCAATCGGAAACACCCATGCCCCCGGACCAGGTGGCATGCCTACCGGATGCAGCCGGTATCTTCCACCATGGCCTCTCTGTACGGTGTGTGCTAAGACAGGGTTTGACAACTTACTGAACTGTATCCTACCTACGGCATGGACAAGTGGCAGCACGAAACAAGTATGGGGGTTACTGGAACAAGACTCGATCTACGGCCAACTCAGGAGGCTTAAGTATTTCCTGCATGATTAGTATTACAAATATGTTTCAATCCAACAGACAGTATCACTACTCATCATACCTCATCTTGCCATACCGGACACAACCGTCCCGACGGGGAACCATAGATAAGCTTGTGTCTACCCAAGACAGAGACTTTCTCGGCTTCCTTCCGGTAGGGAAAAAAGGCATGTGAGAATGATTACTATCGCAAACATATCAAGTTCCAATAATATGAGATCACCAATATGCACCCATGAGTATGATCATATCCTCACAAAGAAAATAACGGGTACTCCGTGTCACGGCGGTGTTGTAACTGTATCAAACATCACACGGTAATATTATGCCAAGGTTCAAAAATGCTTGCCTTCAAGGTGTGGAGAGGTGAGGTGCTCTCCAAAACTTTTGAAAGTTTTCTTCTCTCTCCAACAAATCCTATTTTAAATGAATTTGAATTAACACATACTTTAAAAACAATACAAAAAAGTTGTTTGGAAAATTTTGAAATAAATATGAAAATAAACTAGACAATATTTGGGAAACAAAAAAAAGAATCAAGTCATTTGGATTTATATTTAAAAAGTTATAGCCAGTCAAAGTTTAGTCAAATTCTGTTTTTAAAATAAAACAGAAAAAGAAAATGTTTCAAATAAGAATACGCTTTCGGGCAGAGGAGACGTAGTTTAGTCGATTGCGCTTTCACTTAAAACATGCGGGCCGGCTCGGGGTCACTGATAGTGGGTCCAGGGGGCCCATGGTCAGGTTTGACCAGTCGCTGCGCATCTTCTCCCTCCTCTGTCCGAGCGGGGCGGGGCTCCGGCGATGCTCGCTGGCGAACGGCGGCACCGTTCGAGAAACCGAGGCCATCCGCGGGCTCAGGGGGCCGAGGTGGTCCCTTCGGTGGTCGCTAGGGTCCATGGGGTGGACGGAGTCGCCGGCGGCGAGCTTCGCAGCGGACAATGGCTGTCGGGCAGAGTGGGTTCTTGCCTCCGGCGGTTCCTGATCGAAATCGAGTAGGGGGAAGGGTTCACAAGAGGAAGAGAGGGCTTCTGGTGAAGAGAGTGGAGAGGGGGAGGCCTTGTTGGCGCCGGAATGAATCGGAACGAGGCGGCGGCCGTGGTTGCCGGAGAAGAGGAAGACGACCGTCTCCAGTTCTTCTACTGCTACGGGAGGATCAGTGAGGGAGTGAGAGAGGTTGCTTGAGGGTTTGGCGAGCTCGATGGGTCCTTAAATAGCGATCGGGGTCGGTTCCGACGGTGGCCGTGGATAAGATCGCCGGCGACCGCCATTCTGTAGCAGCAGAGGGACGTGGCGGCGACGAGTGCTTGCGGACAAGCTTGTGGATGAGCCTGAGCGGCTCCAGGGGGCAGCTAGCGAGCGCTAGTGGTCCGGGCGGCGCCTTCCATGGCAGAGCTCACTGTGGCCGGCCGCTCGTCGCCGTGGCCGACCTGACGGCAGCGCTGTAGGGCGCCAGGGGCGGCTTGGAGCGTTCTGGTGAGTGGATGAGGCCAGGGTGTGGCTTTGCAGGCGAGCAAGGGCCAGGGGCGCGACGCGGCGGCTCAGGCGCACGCGCGTGCAAAACGCACGCTCTGGGCGCGCCCAGCGCACGCACGCTGTGTGTTCGACAGAATGCCAGCGCATGCTAGGATGCTTGGGTGGAGTTGGGGATTAGCAGGTCTAGGCTAGGGTTTGCAAGGAGATCAGTGGACAAGCTTGTTGGGTCAGAGGATCAAGTTCACAATGCAAACTAAAATTCATGCCAAATCTGTTCATGCACTCAAGGTGTTTGCCAGAATGCCAATGGCATCTAGGCAACTCTTGGGGTGGCCCAAATTTCCATATTGGGGTCTCTTTAGATGATACAGAGGGTGGTGAGGTTAGTTTGCCAAAAGCTCAAACTTGTTAGTGTAAGTTTTGCAAAACTCCAGTTCTGGACAGAAGGAAAGGGCATAATTTCATGAACCAAAAGTGCTCCAATGAGTCCAACCTCCTGGACTTAAGGGTTTGGAATCGTGTACTACAAGCAGGAGAAATCTCATGGTCACTAGAGCAAAATTTAATAGGGATGCACTACAAATCACCAAGCTGGACCAGAATGGAAAAGAGGTTGATTCACTCAAATCTTTCAAAGAACATCAATGTGTTTTTGCATAAAGTTGAATAATATACTCCTATGAACATCCCATAATTTTGGTGGAAGTTTTAAAGAAATATTTAATTAGGTTGTAGTGAAAAATTGCCCACTGGACCAGATTTGAAAACTTGGTGTAGAGCTCAAAATCTCCAATGAACAGAAGATATTTTTGCATAAAAGTGATTTAAAAACATCACATGACATCTCCAAATTTTGGTTGGAATTTTAAATAAATTTATCAAATGGTTGTAGTTCAAATAGAGCTCCAAAATTAATGAAAATTCACCTTAGGGAATAAAGCTCAGAGAAAAAATAATTATACAAATAAATTCCACTGATAATAGAAATGTTTTTCTTGAAAGGGCAAACAAGTCCAATAATATATTTGGAAAGTTTTTCCACTTGAGGTAAAAACTCCATAATAATAAGGTAATAAAAGGACCTGAAGCCAAAAGAAAAGCCAGAAAATAAAACTTTAAATTTCCTGGCAAAATTTTAATTAATTAAAACAAGGTTAAAATTTTGGGGTGTCACAGCAGCCTCACACCGCAGCCGAACTAGTGAACCCTCGCACTCCTCTCCGTGCGGGCTTCCACTGCCGCGTCTTCCCTGGCTCCGCGTCGTCCCCTTCCTAGGCCTCACCGTCGTCCACCGCCGTGGTGCTCTCAGCACGGCGTGGTCAACGTGGTCAAGGAATGATTTCCATCGGAAGAGTGCTGTACGTGGAGAGGCTGACATCTGTGTCCACGGCCACAACCCAGTTTTTTTGTGATTTGCCAAGTAACTCGCTTTGTCAGGCCTGTTGGGCTGCAAATCTTTCAAGATGAGGAGAGCTTTCATTCGGCTGGCCGAGAAAATGGCCCATGAGTAATGAGAAATTGGTTGTACATTTTTAAAACACATCAAACTCGCAATTAGTTTCAAATATCTTTTTTTTCATTTCAAGATTTTAAATTAGATTAATTTTATGCATGGAGAATTTGTTGGATTTTATATTGATATACATTTATTTTTTAAATCAGTCTGATTGTGAGTCGAAATTTTGGGATTAAAAACAGTTCGGACCACACCGAAATATGCAAAATTTCGTATAATTTTTAACCGTGGCCACAATTTGGGCTGTAATGCTAACAAAAAGAATATGGGCTCAAGAAAACCTTAAAAATTAGCATATGGGCTGAAAATTATTAGAAATAATGGTAGATGGGCTGTGTGCTGTTTTCCACATATTTGAGGTTTTCCTAAAAAAGGTTGACGCACAAGCAGTGACTGTTGGATGTCCATCCAACGGCCGTCGTGCTTCTTCAATCTCTGCTGTTCCTGCTCCAGCCGCTCAAACAAGCGCTGGCGGGACTGTCTGCTCCCTCCTCCCCGCGGCCGGCTGTGCTACTGCGCAGGCCTCACCGCCCCACTGTACTCCCATCACTGGCCTAGCCATCCCTCTACTCACCCACACCTGCTGTTATTCTCCGGCGACAGCAGACGAACCAGTAAACCCTCGTACAGTCGTACTCCCCTCCGCATGGGAAACAACTGCCGAGTCTTCCCTGCCTCTGTGTCATTACCTTCCTAGGCCTCACCGTCGTCCACCGCCCTGGTGCTCTCGGCGCGGCCAGGTCAACATGGTCAACGACCGACATGCATCTGATGTGGACTGTACGTGGAGAGGCCGACAGCTGGGTCCACGGCCGCATGCAAGGAAATGCCTCCTTATTACGCGCAAAATAATGATTCCTCCACCTGACATCAGGGACCCACCGAAAGGGCCTCTGTATTTCGCGAAAAAAATGTTACCGCCGCTAACAGCTCGGACCCACCAGCTGCAAGGAAGTGCCTCCTTATTACGCACAAAAAAATGAATACTCCCCCTGTTAGCTGGGACCCAGTATAGTGGCAGGCTGACTTGTGGGCCTACTAAGTTGACGGGGACGGAGGGCTTTGTCAACTTAGTTAATATGCACGATTCTAGCTCCAGTGACCATACGATGTCCATCCAACGGCCGTAGTGCTTCTTCAACCTTTGGTTTTCTCGCTCCAGCCGCCCAAACCAGCGCCGGTCGTGCCTCGTGCTCCTGCCTCCCGTGGCCGGCTGTGATGCGGCGGAGGCCTCACCGCCCCCTACTACTCCCACCGCTGGCCAGGCCATCCCTCTACTCGCCCACACCCCCTGTTATTCTACGGCAACGGCAGCCTCACACCGCAGCGAACCAGTGAACCCTCGTACTCCTCTACGCATGGGCATCCACTACCGCGTCTTCCACGGCTCCGCGTCGTCCCCTTCCTAGGCCTCGCCGTCGTCCACCGCCCTGGTGCTCTCGGCGCGGCGTGGTCAACGTGGTCAAGGAACATCTTCCATCGGACGTGGACTGTACGTGGAGAGGCTGACAGCTAGGTCCACGGCCGCATCATGGAAGTGCCTCCTTATTACGTGTAAAATAATTATTCCTCCACCTGACAGCGGGACCCACCAGACGGGCCACCGTATTTCACGAAAAAACGATTCCCCCTGACTGTTGGGACCCACCAGCTACATCTTCGCACGCAAAGAAGTGCGTCCGGGCAAAAAAAAAACGATTCGCCCCCTGACTGCTGGGACCGACCAACTACATCGTCGCAGGCAAGGAAGTGCCTGACAGTCGGGACCCACCTGGTCGAAGCATACGTAGTGTTGTCATTCTGGTCGTGAACGTGTACGTACATACTGGTGGATGTAGAGGCACACACGTGTCGTAGTAGAGGCGTGCACATGTCGTAGTAGAGGCGTGCACGTAGCATTTACACGTACGTAAAGCGGCCAGGGTGCAAGAAAGAAAATACGGCCATGTATGTGTACATACGGGCGGGGTCTCGAACGCCTACTCGCGCATACGTACGGCGACGGCTCGTGCACATGGCTGGGTCGGAACGGAGAAACAACATCGTCGTCATGTTCATGGGGAGGCAACGGTATGCGTCGTGTTCATGGGGAGGCAACGGAATGCATCGTGTTCATCGGGAGGGCTTGGACAGAACAGGCGACGGAAACGAGGTCTGGCGTACCGCAGAACGGAGGAAACGGCCTTGTGTTCGACCGGCCACGTTCGAAACGGGGTCCTGTTCATCGAGAGGGGTCTGGCGTACCGCAAAACGGAGGAAACGGACCTCCTACGGTCGAAACGGGGGCCCTGTTGATCAGGATGGGTGTGGCGTACCGCAAAACGGACGAAACGGACTTGTATTGGAGCGCTACGGTCGAAACGGGGGTCCTGTTCATCGGGAGGGGTGTGGCGTACCGCAAAACGGGACTCCACAGGATACTGTTCATCTCCAGCGTCGACCCCCTCTAACCTCCACGAGCTACTATTCATCCAGCCTCCATGGGCTCCTGTTCATCCAGCCTCCACCGCGCGCTACTCATCGGCTACTGTTCAACCACCCCTCCACTTGCTACTGTTCATCCAGCCCTCCACACCACGGGGTCCTGTTCAACCACCCCTCCACGGGCACCCCTCCACCGTCTACTGTTCATCTAGCCCTCCACACCACGGGGTCCTGTTCAACCACCCCTCCACCGTCTATTGTTCATCCAGCCCTCCACACCACGGGGTCCTGTTCATCCACCCCTCCACCGTCTACTGTTCATCCAGCCCTCCACCACACCACGGGGTCCGGTTCATCCAGAGGCAACGCCACCGCTCACTGTTCATCCAACCCCCCCCCGCAACGCTCACTGTTCATCCCATTGATCGCCTTCAGTTAGCAGCAGTAGCGAAGGAATCGCTCGATCGGGTTCAGTTAATAGCCATCGATCGATCGCTCGGGTTCAGTAACGCGTAGCCTGCAGTGCAATCGCTCGGGTTCAGTTAGAGCCCAATGCCTCGCTCGTGTTCAGTTAGAGCCAACGCCTCGCACACATGCACGTACGTGTACGAGAGAAACGCGCATCGCTCGGCCCCCGACCTCCCACCGTAACCGGGAACTCCCCGAAATTTTCCTCCCCCTCGCTTCTACCACGGTTTTTCCGTCATGGACGGCCCAAAGAATGTCATGCAGCTGCGTCTCCGACCCGCCCAAGACGAAAAACCCATTTTCTGTCATGATTTTTTGTCATAGAAGTAGGATCCCACCACAACTATGATGATACCGGGTTTTGTCACAATTATCATCATAGAAGTGTTATATGTATGACAGAAAAAAATTTCGTTCGGCCCAAAATTTCACGGATGTGTCTTTTTTTGTAGTGTTTATATGATGCAACCAAAAGGTTTTGTCGATCCTAAAGGTGCTAACAAAGTGAGCAAGCTCCAGCGATCCATCTATGGACTGGTGCAAGCATCTCGGAGTTGGAATATATGATTTGATAAAGTGATCAAAGCATATGATTTTATACAGACTTGCGGTGAAGCCTGTATTTACAAGAAAGTGAGTGGGAGCACTACAACATTTCTGATAAGTATATGTGAATGACATATTGACTGATCGGAAATAATGTAGAATTTTCTAGAAAGCATAAAGGAGTGTTTGAAAAAAGTTTTTCAAAGAAAGACTTCAATGAAGCTACTTACAAATTGAGCATCAAGATCTATAGAGATAGATCAAGACGCTTGATATATTTTCAATAAGTACATATGTTGACAAGATTTTGAAGTAGTTCAAAATGGAAAAGTCAAAGAAGGAGTTCTTGCATGTGTTGTAAGGTGTGAAGTTGAGTAAAGACTCAAAACCCGACCACGACAGAAAATAGAAAGAGAATGAAAAGTCATTCCCTATGCCTCAGTCATAGGTTCTATAAAGTATGCTATGCTGTGTACCAGACCAATTATGTACCTCACCATAAGTTTGGCAAGAGGGTACAATAGTGATCCAGGAGTGGATCAGTGGACAACGCTCAAAAATATCCTTAGTGGAATAAGGAAATGTTTCTCGGTTATGGAGGTGACAAAGAGTTCGTCGTAAAGAGTTACGTCGATGCAAGCTTTGGCACCGATATAGATGACTCTAAGTCTCGATCTAGATACATATTGAAAGTGAGAGCGATTAGCTAGAGTAGCTCCATCCAGAGCATTGTAGACATAGAAAATTTGCAAAATACATACGGCTCTGAATGTGGCAGACTCGTTGACTATACTTCTCTTACAAGCAAAACATGATCACACCTTAGTACTCTTTGGGTGTTAATCACATAGTGATGTGAACTAGATTATTGAGTCTAGTAAACCCTTTGGGTGTTGGTCACATGACGATGTGAACTATGGGTGTTAATCACATGGTGATGTGAACTATTGGTGTTAAATCATGGCGATGTGAAATATACATTATTGACTCTAGTGCAAGTGGGAGACTGAAGGAAATATGCCCTAGAGGCAATAATAAAGTTATTATTTATTTCCTTATTTCATGATAAATGTTTATTATTCATGCTAGAATTGTATTAACCGGAAACTTAGTACATGTGTGAATACATAGACAAAACAAAGTGTCCCTAGTATGCCTCTACTTGATTAGTTTGTTTATCAAAGATGGTTATGTTTCCTAACCATAGACATGTGTTTTCATTTGATGAACGGGATCACATCATTAGGAGAATGATGTGATGGACAAGACCCATCTGTTTGCTTAGCACGATGATCATTTAGTTTGTTGCTATTGCTTTGTCCATAACTATACATGTTCCTATGACTATGAGATCATGCAACTCCCGAATACCGGAGGAACACTTTGTGTGCTACCAAACATCACAACGTAACAGGGTGATTATAAAGGTGCTCTATAGGTGTCTCCGATGGTGTTTGTTGAGTTGGCATGGATCAAGATTGGGATTTTTCACTCCGATTGTCGGAGAGGTATCTCTGGGCCCTCTCGGTAATGTAGATCACTATAAGCCTTGCAAGCAATGTAGCTAATGAGTTAGTTAAGGGATGTAGCATTACGGAACGAGTAAAGAGACTTGTCGGTAACGAGATTGAACTCGGTACTGAGATACCGACGATCAAATCTCGGGAAAGTAACATATCGATGACAAAGGGCACAACGTATACCGTTATGCGGTTTGACCGATAAAGATCTTCGTAGAATATGTAGGAACCAATATGAGCATCCAGGTTCCGCTATTGGTTATTGACCGGAGACATGTCTCGGTCATGTCTACATAGTTCTCAAACCCGTAGGGTCCGCACGCTTAACGTTCAGTGACGATGGGTATTACGAGTTTATGTGTTTTGATGTACATAAGGTAGTTCGGAGTCCCAGATTTGATCACGGACATGATGAGGAGTCTCGAAGTGGTCGAGACATAAAGATCGATATATTGGAAGCCTATGTTTGGACATCGGAATGATTCCGGGTGTAATCGGGAGTATACCGGAGTACCGGGAGGTTACCGGAACCCCCCAGGAGGTATATGTGCCTTATTGGGCCTTAGTGGAAGAGAGGGGAAAGCAACAATGGAGGGGGCGCCCCCCAAGCCCAATCCAAATTGGGAGGGGGGCCTGATAATCCCCAAGCATAGCGAATCATCGTAGCAATTCCCAAAGGTGGAAGTGATAAGTATGGAGTGTCGAACCCACAAGGAGCTAAAGGTAAGATCAATATTCTCTCAAGCCCTATCTGCCACTGATACGACTCTACGTACACTGAACATTTGCTTCCAACTAGAACCAAGAAATAAAACTACATTGTGGATATAAAGAGGATAACTTTGCATGATATCAGAGAGCTAAAATATAAAAGTAGGTGATGTTATCATAAAGTTAGAATATATTACTAAATATTATAAATAGCGAGTGTGGAATAGTGGTGGATCGGTGTGCGGGATTGTCTTAGGCAATTGTTAACAAGACCGGTAGTTGTCATTGCAATTTCATATGAGGGAGAGGCATAAGCTAACATACTTTCTATTCTTGGATCATATGCACTTATGATTGGAACTCTAGCAAGCATCCGCAACTACTAAAGATCATTAAGGTAAAACCCAACCATAGCATTAAAGCATCAAGTCCCCTTTATCCCATACAACAATCCCCTTACTCGGATTTATGCTTCTGTCACTCAAGCAACCCACTATAAGCGAATCATGAACATATTACAACACCCTACAGCGGGAATCCCTCACGCTTGCGCGACACGGAGGGCACAATAGGACAACACCAAAATAAAACATACAACTCGTACCAATCTAGATCATCAATCAACCCAAAGACAAAGGATATCTACTCAAAACATCATAGGATGGCAACACATCGTTGGATCATAATATGTGGCATAAAGCACCAAGTTCAAGTAGGGATTATAGCGGGGTGCGGGAGAGTGGACCGCGTAAAAGAGATGAGGATGGTGATGTTGATGAAGACGATCACCATGGTGATGATTCCCCTCCCGATGGCACTCCGGTGCCACCGAGAGAGAGGAGAGGTTCTCCCCCTTGTGCTTCCTCCTCCATGGCCTCCCCCTGGATGGGGAGAGGTTCTCCCTCTGGTCCTTGGCCTTCATGACGATGATGGTCCCTCTAGGATCCTCCTCCATGCCCTTCGGTGATGATGGCCCCCTCCGGCAGGGTGCCAGAGAGGGCCTAGATTGATTTCTCGTGGCTACAGAGGCTTGCGGCAGCGGAACTTCCGATATAGGTTATTTTCCGAAGGTTTGGGCATTTATAGGAGAGGTTGGCGTCGAGAACAAGTCAGGGGGCCCCACGGGAAGTCCACGAGGCACAGGGGCGCGCCCAGGGGGGTGGGCGTGCCCCCACCCTCGTGGAGCCCATGGGACTCCCCTCTGGTAGATTTTTGGTCCAGTCTTTTTTATATTTTCCAGAAAAACTCTGTTGATTTTCATCACATTCCGAGAACTTTTATTTTTGCACAAAAACAACACCACGGTAGTTCTGCTGAAAACAGCGTCAGTCCGGGTTAGTTCTAATCAAATCATACAAAAATCATATAAAACTATTGTAAACATGGATGAATACTTCATAAACTATAGATACGTTGGAGACGTATTAGCATCGCCAAGCTTAATTCCTGCTCGTCCTCCAGTAGGTAAATGATAAAAGAAATAATTTATGAAGTATGAATGCTAGCAGGTGCACAAGTTTGATCAATGATAATTTCAATAACCTTTTCTAGCATCATTATATGTCACAACAGTAGCTCATCTCATAAATTTTTTCATGATCAAGTAACAAGATATTCACATGTTAAAGTACAGATCATAAACTTTCTTGAAAACCAACAAACCGTGCTCTTAGTCATCAAACAACTGCAATTCATCTTATTTTCGGGAAGGGTCCACATACTCAACTATCATTTAATCTTTCACAATTGCTAACACTCGCGTGATATTTATGGGTTCAAAGTTTTAATCGGACACAAAGAAAGATAGGGGATTATAGTCAACAATAATAATTTATGAAAACCTACATCCAAGTGATATATATATATATCCAGATGTAAAAAGGGAAAGGTGATGATCACTGTGACTCTTGTATAAGGGTAGAAGGTAAAAGTAAAAGATAGGCCCTTCGCAAAGGGAAGCAGAGGTTGTCATGCGCTTTTATGGTTGAATGCACAAAATCCTAATGCAAAAGAACGTCACTTTATATTGCCTATTGTCATAAAGACCTTTATTATGCAGTCCGTCGCTTTTATTTCTTCCCTATCACAAGTTCATATAAAGCTTATTTTCTTCGCACTAATAGATCATACATATTTAGAGAGCAATTTTTGTTGCATGCACCGATGACAACTTACTTGAGGGATCTTACTCAATCCATAGGTAGGTATGGTGGACTCTCATGACAAAACTGGTTTAAGGAATGTTTGGAAGCACAAGTAGTATCTCTACTTGGTGCAAAGAATTTGGCTAGCATGAGAGGGAAAGGCAAGCTCAACATGTTGGATGATCCCAGACAATATAACGTTTCAGATATAGGAAAAGATAACCCATTAAGTTGTCTTCCTTGTCCAACATCAACCTTTTAGCATGTCATATTTTAATGAGTGTTCACAATTGCAAAATATGTCCAAGATAGTATATTTATATGTGAAATCTCTCTTCCTTCAATACTCTTTCATGAATTGTTCAAGTGACCAATTCTACGTTTGCTAACTTCCAATAAGTTTACTACCTATATTTATTATGTGTGAAGCCATTACTCCCCATGTTGTAAGCATATGAAATGTATATAAATTCAGATTTATGATATTCAATTCATTCAACCATTTACTCATAGGATATATGTGAAGCACGTGAGTAAATGACAAACTACTCCAAAAAGATATAAGTGAAGAACACTGAGTAGTCAAATAATTAACTAGCAATGGGAGGATTCTTTTTCATTCAAGATTTCTGATCCAATGATTTTATTCAAACAGCAAGTAAAATTGAAAATACGCTCCAAGCAAAACACATATCATGTGACGAATAAAAATATAGCTCTGAGTAAGGTATACCGATAGTTTTGAAGACGAATGAGGGGATGCCTTCCGGGGCATCCCCAAGCTTAGGCGCTTGAGTCTTCCTTGAATATTACCTTGGCGTGCCTTAGGCATCGCCAATCTTAGGGTATTTCCACTCCTTATTCTCCTCGTATCGATATCTCACCCAAAGCTTGAAAACTTCAATCACACAAAACTTAATGGAACTTCGTGAGATAGGTTAGTATGATAAAGAGTAAACCATTCGCTTTGGTATAGTAAGACAAGGATCATAATTTTTCTCACACAATGCCTACTGTACCATATCATTTCTACAATTTATATTGAGAAATATAAGCCATAGAAACTAGAAAACAAGCAAATTATGCAATGAAAATAGAATCTGTCAGAAAAAGAACAGTCTGTAATGATCTGAACACCAACCATACTTCTGCTACTCCAAAAATTCTGAAATAAATTGGTGGACATGAGGAATTTGTCTATTAATCTTCTAGAAAAAATCAACTCAATCGCAGTCTTATGTAAAAAAATGGCAGCTAATCTCGTGAGCGCAAAGTTTCTATTTTTTTACAACAAGATCACATTAACTTTTACCCAAGTCTTCCCAAAGGTCTTACTTGGCACTTTATTGAAACAAAAGCTATAATACATGATTAATACAGTAGCTTAGTCATGAGAACACACAAAAACAGTAAGGGTAAATATCGGGTTGTCTCCCAACAAGCGCTTTTCTTTAATGCCTTTTAGCTAGGCATGATGATTTCAATAATGCTCACATAAAAGATAAGAATTGAAACATAAAGAGAGCATCATGAAGAATATGACTAGCATATTTAAATCTAACCCACTTCCTATGCCTAGGGATTTTGTGAGCACATAATTTATGGGAACAAGAATCAACTAGCATAGGAAGGCAAAACAAGTATAACTTCAAAACTTTAAGCACATAGAGAGGAAACTTGATATTATTGCAACTCCTACAAGCATGTATTCCTCCCTCATAATAATTTTCAGTAGCATCATGAATGAGTTCAACAATATAACCAGCACATAAAGCATTCTGCTCATGATCTACAAGCATAGAAATTTCACTAGTCTTCACATAAGCAAAATTCTTCTCATTCGGAATAGTGGAATCATTACTAACTAAAGTTGACACTCTTCCAGATCCACTTTAGATTATAGTATTATTCATACTCCAAAAGATATAAGTGAAGTTCATGGAGCATTATACAATTAGTATAGACTAACCAATATCCAAGCTCAAAAAAATATATAAGTGAAGCACACGAAGCATTCTATAAAACCATACTCAAAAGATTTAAGTGAAGCACAAAGAGCAATTCCATAAGATCATACTTAAAAGATATAAGTGAAGCACATGAAGCATTCTATAAATCAATGAAGATCTATCTCATACTAGCATGGTTCTTATAGGAAAAGCAAAAAACACAAAGGACACAAATCATGTGAACAAAACAAAAACTGAGGTATACCGATAATTGTTGAAGAAGAAAGATGGGATGCCAACCGGGGCATCCCCAAGCTTAGATGCTTGAGTATACTTGAAATATTTACTTGGGGTGACTTGGGCATCCCCAAGCTTGAGCTCTTTCCTCTCTTTTTTCTTCTCATATTGATAGCTCCTCGATCTTCGAACACTTCATCCACACCAGACTTTAACAAAAACTTTGTGAGATCCGTTAGTGTAAATAAAGCAAATCACTACCTTTAGGTACTATTGCAAACTTATTCCAATTTCATATTAGAACTATATCTACTGTATTCCAACTTCACCATGGTTCATACCTCCCGATACTATCCATAGATTCATCAAAATAAGTGAACAACTCATAGAAACAGAATCTGTCAAAAACAGGACAGTCTGTAGTAATCTAGAAGTTTAGTAAACTTATGTAACTCCAAAAAATTCTTAAAAATATGAAAATTTTAAAAAAATTGTACATAAGTAATGTGCAAAAAGTTTCACACCCATTTGACTTTCCAGTAAGAAATGTAAAATCACGCGCTACAGCCAAAGTTTCTGTTTTTGTACTACACAAAGTAAACAAGCAATCTAATCATCCTAAAACCGAA
The DNA here is from genome assembly GCF_018294505.1 of Triticum aestivum. Taxonomy (NCBI): domain Eukaryota; kingdom Viridiplantae; phylum Streptophyta; class Magnoliopsida; order Poales; family Poaceae; genus Triticum; species Triticum aestivum. Next base: position 167,388,351 of record NC_057812.1, read on the forward strand.
GCTTGGCACATTATTTTTATAATACAATGGATATATACAAGGGGATAATTATTTTTAGAGAAGCTTCCCTGAAATGTTTTACATTGTTTCCATGAGCATGAACACAAGTGCTCAAGGTCGACCCTCATTTCTTCAATGCATAATCTTCCAATCACTTCTCTTATTGAAAAACTTTTTTAGGCATGAGAGGCAAGTAATTTTTTTTTGTATTTTCATTCTTCAATTTTTTGTATGTTTCATCCACAACTAAACAGAAACAAAAAGGAAAAACAAAATCTACTTAGGGAAGAAAATAAACAAGCACACACGAGAATATCAACCCCACTCTATTGCTCCCCGCAACGGCGCCAGAAAAAAGCTTGATAATCCCCAAGTGCAGGGAATCATCGTAGAAATTCCCAAAGGTGGAAGTGATAAGTATGGAGTGACAAACCCACAAGGAGCTAAAGGTAAGATCAATATTCTCTCAAGCTCCTTCTACCACTGATACGACTCTACGTACACCGAACGTTTGCTTCCAACTAGAAACAAGAAATAAAACTACATTGTGGGTATGAAGTGGATAACTTTGCATGATATTAGAGAGCTAAAATATAAAAGTAGGTGATGTTATCATAAAGTTAGAATATATCACTAAATATTACAAATAGCAAGTGTAGAATAAAGGTGGATCAGTGTGCGGAATTGTCTTAGGCAATTGTGAACAACATCGATAGTCGTCATTGCAATTTCATATGAGGGAGAGGCATAAGCTAATAGACTTTCTCTTCTTGGATCATATTCACTTATGATTGGAACTCTAGCAAGCATCCACAACAACTAAAGATCATTAAGGTAAAACCCAACCACAGCATTAAAGCATCAAGTCCCCTTTATCCCATATGCAACAATCCCCTTACTCGGGTTTATGCTTCTGTCACTCAAGCAACCCACTATAAGCGAATCTTGAACGTATTGAAACACCCTACAGCGGGAATCCCTCACTCTTGCTGATACATCTCCGTCGTGTCTATAATTTTTTATTATTCCATGCCAATATTATACAACTTTCATATACTTTTGGCAACTTTTTATACTATTTTTGGGACTAACATATTGATCCAGTGCCCAGTGCCAGTTCCTGTTTGTTGCATGTTTTATGTTTCGCAGAAACCCCATACCAAACGGAGTCCAAACGGAATAAAAATGGACAAAGAATATTTTTGGAATATTTGTGAAATATGGGAAGAAGAATCAACGCGAGAAGCTGCGCGAGGGGGCCACGAGGCAGGGGGGCGCGCCCCTGATCCTCGTGCCCCCTGTAAGGCAGTTGTCGCTCTTCTTTGGCCGCAAGAAAGCTAATTTTTGGAGAAAAATCCGGGCGAAGGTTTCAATCCAATCGGAGTTACGGATCTCCGGATATATAAGACACGATGAAAGGGCAGAATCCCAGATTGCAGAAACAGAGAGAGACAGAGAGACAGATCCAATCTCGGAGGGGCTCTTGCCCCTCCCATGCCATGGAGGCCATGGACCCGAGGGGAAACCCTTCTCCCAGCTAGGGAGAAGGTCAAGGAAGAAGAAGAAGGGGGCTCTCTCCGCCTCGCTTTCGGTGGCGCCGGAACGCTGCCGGGGCCATCATCATCACCGCGATCTTCACCAACACCTACGCCATCTTCACCAACATCTCCATCAACTTCCCCCCTCTATCTACAGTGGTCCACTCTCCCGCAACCCTCTATACCCTCTACTTGAACATGGTGCTTTATGCTTCATTTTATTATCCAATGATGTGTTGCCATCCTATGATGTCTGAGTAGATTTTCATTGTCCTATCGGTGATTGGTTAATTACTATGATTGATTTAATTTGCTGGTGGTTATGTTGTTGTCCTTTGGTGCCCATCATATGAGCACGCGCGTGGATCACACCATAGGGTTAGTTGTATGTTGATAGGACTATGTATTGGAGGGCAAGAGTGACAGAAGCTTCAACCTAGCATAGAAATTGATGCATACGGGATTGAAGGGGGACCAATATATCTTAATTCTATGGTTGGGTTTTACCTGAATGAACGTTAGTAGTTGCAGATGCTTGCTAATAGTTCCAATCATAAGTGCATAGAATTCCAAGTCAGGGATGACATGCTAGCAGTGGCCTCTCCCACATAAAACTTGCTATCGGTCTAGTAAAGTAGTCAATTACTTAGGGACAATTTCACAACTCCTACCACCATTTTTTCACACTCGCTATACTCACTTTAGTGCTTCTTTACCTAAACAGCCCCTACTTTTTATTTGCGTGCACTTTATATTCTTGCAAACCTATCTAAAAACACCTGCAAAGTACTTCTAGTTTCATACTTGTTTTAGATAAAGCAAACGTTAAGTCTGCGTAGAGTTGTATCGATGGTCGATAGAACTTGAGGGAATATTTGTTCTACCTTTAGCTCCTCGTTGGGTTCGACACTCTTACTTATCGAAAGAGGCTACAATTGATCCCCTATACTTGTGGGTTATCAAGACCATTTTCTGGCGCCGTTGCTGGGGAGTTATAGCGTGGCGTGAATATTCTCGTGTGTGCTTGTTTGCTTTATCACTAAGTAATTTTTATTTGCTGTTCTAAGTTGTTCTGTATCTTTAGTTATGGATATGGAACACGAAATACCAAAAAAATTAGGTGTACTTGCTACTCATGGAGATGGGGAACCTCCTAAAACCCTCGATGCTGGTTATGTGAAAAATATTATGTATTACTTTGATAATCCTGAGAAAACCCCTTTCAATTATGTAATGGGAGACATGTTGGATCAACGTGAATACTTTAGGGATTGTCGCTTGACTCAAAAAGGGAAACTATTATGGGATCAAATTCATATGTTGCATTGGTATGCTCGGGAACTATGCTTGTGATATGACTATACTTGTTGCCCTAGGATGAAGGCTCCACACCTTCCCTTTTCATGCAAATTTGATGATAATGAAACCTTGGCTTCTTATGCTAGAGGTATATATGATTACTATGATGTGGAATGAATAGAAGAATTTTTTGCTTTTAAGGGTGCATGTGAAATTAAATCTTTGTTTAAAGAGTTTTAAGATTTTGATGATTTAGTTTATAGACCTAAAAATTTAGCTATCCTTAAATATTGCTATGATAATTATGAATACAATGCCGATATTGATGCGTTTATTGAGAAAGTCTCCGCTGTCCAAGAAGAGACTAATATTTTGCAGGAGTCTACGGAAGAAGAAATTAATGACAATGTGAGCTCATTGGATGAAAAAGATAAGGAGGAGAGCGAAGAACAAAAGGAGGAAGAGCGGATTGATCACCCGTGCCCACCTTCTAATGAGAGTAACTCTTCAACTCATACATTGTTTAATGTCCCTTCGTGCTTACCAAAGGATGATTGCTATTATGATCCCGTTGATTCTTTTGAAATATCCCTTTTTGATGATGCTTGCTATGCTTGTGGCCAAGATGCCAATATGAATTATGCTTATGGAGATGAACTTGCTATAGTTCCTTATGTTAAACAAGAAATTGTTGCTATTGCACCCACGCATGATAGTCCTATTATCTTTTTGAATTCTCCCGACTACACTATATCGGAGAAGTTTGCTCTTGTTAAGGATTATATTGATGGGTTGCTTTTACTATTACACATGATGATTTTGATAGATATAATATGCATGTGCTTGCTGCTCCTACTTGCAATTATTATGAGAGAGGAACTACATCTCCGCCTCTTTATGTTTCTAACACAAAAAAATTGCAAGAAGCTATTTATACTATGCATTGGCCTTTACTTTGTGTGCATGATTGTTCTTTTATGACATGCCGATGCATAGGAAGAGAGTTAGACTTCGTTGTTGCTTGATATTTGTTGCTTTGTGCTCACTACTAAATGCCAAATCATTGCTAATTCAAATTGGCTTTGATATACCTTGGGATCCGGGTGAATCCATTATTTGAGCACTATATGCCTAGCTTAGTGGCTTTAAAGAAAGCGCTGCCACGGAGACAACCCAGAAGTTTTAGAGTCATTTATTTCTGTTGCGTGCTTTTATAAAGTTTAAAAAGTATAACATCCCAAATTTCCAATTTGGAATGTTATACATTGATCATTCATGCAGATCATATTTTATTGCATTTCGTTTTTGCGATCCTCAAAATTCTAAGCAACTCAAGGACCCATGGAGAGAGTTGGGGATTTCACCGTTTTCATATTTGAATTTTATCAAATATCGAAACAAGGATCACTTTGGTTTTAATTATTTTTCTCTCCGAAAATATTTCATATTAAAAATATATGAGAGGAGATAATATGACTTCTCCAAAATAAATGAAATATTGGAGGAAAAATACCAAAATAAAATAATATATTTTATTTGGATTTTATTGCTATTTTATTTGAATTAGGAAAAAATATGCATTTTTCAAAATTGCATTTTAGGCCAAGAAAATGTTCACCCTGTTCTAAATATTTTATTTAGACGGCTAAAATTTGTTTTGGTATTTGTAGATTTTTATTTATTATTCTAGGATTTATTTTCGGCGGAATATGTTAAAAAAGTTTCCCCGCCGGACCGAACTAGGCCGAGGCCCAGTTGGCCCAGCCACCTCGCGCTGCCGTCTCCCTCGCGGAGACTGCGAGCCGCACACCGCCGCCCGCCATGTCCTACTCGGCCACGCCTCCCCGCCCCCTGCCGCAAGCCGCCTTCCCTCCCCTCCTTAAAAGCCGACCCGGGGCCCCCTAGAGCCCCAAGTCGCCAGCCGCCGCCTGCTGCTGTGCCACTGCCGCGCTGCCCCGCCTTGCCGTGCCGTCGCAGAAGCCGCCGGAGACGCCACCGCCGATCCGATCCGGAGTCGTTCGTTTTTTTCAGTTTTTAGGTAAAATCCCGGGTTTTTTTATAAAAACCCTAGTTTTCGTTTTTTAGATTGGTTCGTTCGGTTTTTCTCGGTTCGATTAAATAGCGGACGTTCGACCGTACGTTTGTTTTAACAAATGTTGTTCGTCCGTTAGCCGCAGGCAGCGAACGTTCATTCGTTAGCCTGTTCGTCAGTTTTTCTTTTCCTAGGGTTTTTCCGCGATTATTTTCGATCGCGATTCCAGCCCTAATCGTCGTTTTGGTTTATCTTTTCGCTCGTTTATCCAAATCAGGTGAAACAAGCGTCTAGATCTTTGTCTCGAATCCCTCTTTCTGTTTAACCAACTTGAACAAGATTTTGGTTTTGTAAAATTTGACTTTAGTCTAGATTAGTAAATGGATCTTGTTTCTTTCGTAGTTTGAGTTTCGTTGCTCCGTTTGTTTTGATTCTTTTTGCAGATCGAATCTCTTCAGTTGTGTTTTTAGGATTCAATTTTCTTATTTGAGTTTTACTCATGCATCTATGATTGATTGCTTATGTATGCTATTTTTTGATTGTGATAGAATTCCCGGAGTGCGAAACGTGCTACTACGAGTCTCTAGGTTTTGCAGATCGTCATCAAGGCAAGTAACACATTGATCATACTCTTTTCATACCCAGTTTTTATGCATTAGTATCAATCCTCAAACATTGCATGATTAGGATGTGATTAACTTGTGGGTATTGGGAAGTAGTTGTTGAGGTAGAACATATTGCCCTGTTTATTATCAAACCCCTTGGGAGTTACTTCTACGTTATGCTTGTATTGCTATGCTATGCTCGTAGACGTGGTTTGGGTGAGTGAATCCATGAGAGATGCGAGATTGTTAATTAATGGTTAACTTAAGGTGGCAACTTTAATACACATCTGGGTGGATTGCTTGTGGGCACTTGGAGAATCCAGTGTTGTCCTAGGATATCCCGGAGTACCCGTGTGATCATCCTACGGTCCGCCACCCAGGCTCAAAGGGATCATAAGGTTATTCATGCTAGAAACTTCCCTGTGCAGCCACAAGATATTATGGGCTCTAGCATAGTTGAGTATGTTGCATGACCTCTTCCAGCGGTAGGCTAGCAGATGTAGGGGATGTAGGTTGGTACTGTCTAACCGGGGTTAGAGTTAAAGCTTCTGAAAGACTGTGTCTCAGTCATCCGTTTCTCAAACACCATGTAGTGCGATAAATCCAACGGAGGAGATCGAGTCTTGTGGGGAATAGTGCGCAAACCTCTATAGAGTGTACAAACTAATCATGGTTAGCCGTGTCCCCGGTTATGGACATTTTGAGTATCTGGTTCTTGGATTATCATATGGATCTCATCACTCTAAATTTAATTTTGTTGGGTTGATAATTACTTTTAATTGGGATTTGAGTTGGAGGAACCTTCTCAATGTTGTTCAACTACCATGATAGTTAAAAATAATAATTTCCTTTGTTGTAGGGAAAAATTGGTTTTTCGCAAAAACATACTAACCATACAGCCTTCACCAGCCATATATGCATGTAGTGATGGAAATTATCTGTTCATTACTTTAATGTGTTAATATGCCAGCATATTCCATGTGCTGACCCATTTTCGGGCTGCAACGTATCATGTTGCAGACTTTTCAGACGAAGAGTAAGGTTCGCTAGGCTGTTTTCGTGCACTCAGCTATGCCTTTGGAGTTGATGGACTCACTTTATCTTCCAAGCCTTCTGATGTTATCTTATTTAGATGGCCTTAAGCCATATTTATTGTAATAAGTTCTCTTTGGAGACTATCCATGTAATAAGTGTGTGATTGCTACTCTGTTATAAATCCTTTGAGTACTGTGTGTGTCAGCATTACCGATCCAGGGATGACACTTATGCACAGAGACTTGACCGTCTGAGGTCGGGTCGCTACAAAAACAAAAAAATAAAGAGGGGAACCTAAAACTTTTTCAAAAAGAAAAGCGAAAGTGAGAAAGACGAGCATTGTTAAAGTGGGAGATAGCCTTGAACTTTGTTCATGCCCATGGAAACTTTGTGACCCTTGATTACAGAAACTTTTCAACAAAAATAATTATCCCATTGTACAGTTCCATTGTATTATAAAAATAATGTGCCAAGGTTTGCCTTTAGGATGTTTACATTGCTTGTTGGTTTGTGCGGTGCAGGACATAAACTTCGGCTATAGTGCGCGATTTTACATTTTTTTACTGGAACGTCAAACAGTTTTGAAACTTTTTGTACTGTCTTTCTTTGCAAATTTTTTATTTTTCATAATTTCGATAGAATGTTTGGAGTACCAGAGGTATGGTGAATGTTCAGATTATTACAGACTGTTCTGTTTCAGACAGATTCTGTTTTTGATACATAGTTTGCTTGTTTTGATGAAACTATCGATTTATATCAGTGGATTAAGCCATGGAAAAGTTATATTACAGTAGCTACAATATAAAAACAAAATATGAATTGGTTTGCAACAGTACTTAGAGTACTGCCTTTCTTTATTATAGTAACGGATCTTACCGAGTTTTCTGTTGAGTTTTTTATGGATGAAGTGTTCAAAGATCGAGGATGTCTCGATGTGAGGAGAAGAAGGAGAGGCAAGAGCTCAAGATTGGGGATTCCCAAGGCACCCCAAGTAAATATTCAAGGATATTAAAGCGTCTAAGCTTGGGGATGCCCCGGAAGGCATCCCATCTTTCTTCAACAAGTATCAGTATGTTTTCAGATTCGTTGCGTTCATGCGATATGTGCAAATCTTGGAGCGTCTTTTGCATTTAGTTTCCACTTTTCTTTTATGCACCATGCTGGTATGAGATAGTCCTTGGTTGATTTATAGAATTCTCATTGCACTTCACTTATATCTTTTGAGTATGGCTTTATAGAATGCTTCATGTGCTTCACTTATATCTTTTGAAGTTTGGATTGCCTGTTTCTCTTCACATGGAAAATCGCCATTTGTAGAATGCTCTATTGCTTCACTTATATTTGTTAGAGCGTGGGCTTATCTTTTGTAGAAAGAATTAAACTATATTGCTTCACTTATATCTATTTAGAGAGATGACAGGAATTGGTCATTCACATGGTTAGTCATAAAATCCTACATAAAACTTGTAGATCACTGAATATGATATGTTTGATTCCTTGCAATAGTTTTGCAATATAAAGATGGTGATATTAGAGTCATGCTAGTGGGTAGTTGTGGATTGTAGAAATACTTGTGTTAAAGTTTGTGATTCCGATAACATGCACGTATGGTGAACCATTATGTGATGAAGTCAGAGCATGATTTATTTATTGATTGTCTTCCTTATGAGTGTCGGTCGGGGACGAGCGATGATCTTTTCCTACCAATATATCCCCCTAGGAGCATGCATGTAGTACTTTGTTTCGATGACTAATAGATTTTTGCAATAAGTATGTGAGTTCTTTATGACTAATGTTGAGTCCATGGATTATACGCACTCTCACCCTTCCATCATTGCTAGCCTCTTCGGTACCGTGCATTGCCCTTTCTCACCTCGAGAGTTGGTGAAAACTTCGCCGGTGCATCCAAACCCCGTGATATGATACGCTCTATCACACATAAGCCTCCTTATATCTTCCTCAAAACAGCCACCATACCTACCTATTATGGCATTTTCATAGCCATTCTGAGATATATTGCCATGCAACTTCCATCATCATCATATACATGACTTAAGCAATTATTGTCATAATGCTTTGCATGATCATAAGATAGCTAGCATGATGTTTTCATGGCTTGTCCATTTTTTTATGTGATTGCTATGCTAGATCATTGCACATCCCAGTACACTGCCGGAGGCATTCATATAGAGTCATATTGATGTAATATTGCGTTGTAAGTAAATAAAAGTGTGATGATCATCATTATTGGAACATTGTCCCATGTGAGGTTATCAAAATAAAAGAGGCCAAAGAAGCCCAAATAAAAAAAGAGGCCAAAGAAGCCCACCAAAAAAAACAAAAAAACAAAAAAAAATGAGAGAAAAAGAGAGAAGGGACAATGTTACCATCCTTTTACCACACTTGTGCTTCAAAGTAGCACCATGTTCTTCATATAGAGAGTCTCATTGAGTTATCACTTTCATATACTAGTGGGAATTTTCATTATAGAACTTGGCTTGTATATTCCGATGATGGGCTTCCTCAAACGCCCGAGGTCTTCATGAGCAAGCAAGTTGGATGCACACCCACTTAGTTTCAGTTTGAGCTTTCATATACTTATAGCTCTAGTGCATCCGTTGCATGGCAATCCCTACTCCTCACATTGACATCAATTGATGGGCATCTCCATAGCCTGTTGATTAGCCGTGTTTATATGAGACTTTCTCCTTTTTTGTCTTCTCCACACAAACTCCACCATCATATTCTATTCCACCCATAGTGCTATGTCCATGGCTCACGCTCATGTATTGCGCGAAAGTTGAAAAGGTTTGAGAACGTCAAAAGTATGAAACAATTGCTTGGCTTGTCATCGGGGTTGTGCATGATTTGAATATTTTGTGTGGTGAAGATGGTGTATAGCTAGACCATATGATTTTGTAGGGATAACTTTCTTTGGCCATGTTATTTTGAAACGGACATGATTGCTTTATTAGTATGCTTGAAGTATTATTGTCTTAATGTCAAATGATAGACTATTGCTTTGAATCACTCGCGTCTTAATATTCATGCCATGATTACATATATGATCAAGATTATGCTAGGTAGCATTCCACATCAAAAATTATCTTTTTATCATTTACCTACTCAAGGACGAGCAGGAATTAAGCTTGGGGATGCTGATACGTCTCCGTCGTATCTATAATTTTTGATTGTTCCATTCCAATATTATACAACTTTCATATACTTTTGGCAACCTTTTATACTATATTTGGGACTAACATATTGATCCAGTGCCCAGTGCCAGTTCCTGTTTGTTGCATGTTTTATGTTTCGCAGAAACCCCATACCAAACGGAGTCCAAACGGAATTAAAACAGACGGAGAATATTTTTGGAATATTTGTGAAATATGGGAAGAAGAATCAACGCGAGAAGCTGCCCGAGGGGGCCACGAGGTAGGGGGCGCGCCTGCCCCCTGGGTGCGCCCCTGACCCTCGTGGGCCCCCCGTAAGGCAGTTGCTGCTCTTCTTTGGCTGCAAGAAAGCCAATTTTTGGAGAGAAAAATCTAGGCGAAGGTTTCAATCCAATCGGAGTTACGGATCTCTGGATATATAAGAAACGGTGAAAGGGCAGAATCCGAGAGCGCAAAAACAGAGAGAGACAGAGAGACATATCCAATCTCGGAGGGGCTCTCGCCCCTCCCATGCCATGGAGGCCATGGACCAGAGGGTAAACCCTTCTCCCATCTATGGAGAAGGTCAAGGAAGAAGAAGAAGAAGAAGGGGGGCTCTCTCTCCCTCATTTCCGGTGGCGCCGGAACGCCACCGGGGCCATCATCATCACCGCGATCTTCACCAACACCTATGCCATCTTCACCAACATCTCCATCACCTTCCCCCTCTATCTACAGCAGTCCACTCTCCCACAACCCACTGTACCCTCTACTTGAACATGGTGCTTTATGCTTCATATTATTATCCAATGATGTGTTGCCATCCTATGATGTCTGAGTAGATTTTCATTGTCCTATCGGTGATTGGTGAATTACTATGATTGATTTAATTTGCTTGTGTTTATGTTGCTGTCCTTTGGTGCCCATCATATGAACGCGCGGGTGGATCACACCATAGGGTTAGTTGTATGTTGATAGGACTATGTATTGGAGGGCAAGAGTGACAGAAGCTTCAACCTAGCATAGAAATTGATGCATATGGGATTGAAGGGGGACCAATATATCTTAATGCTATGGTTGGGTTTTACCTTAATGAACGTTAGTTGTTGCGGATGCTAGCTAATAGTTCCAATCATAAGTGCATAGAATTCCAAGTCAGGGATGACATGCTAGCAGTGGCCTCTCCCACATAAAACTTGCTAGTGGTCTAGTAAAGTAGTAAATTGCTTAAGGACAATTTCGCAACTCCTACCACCACTTTTCCACACTCGCTATACTAACTTTATTGCTTCTTTACCTAAACAGCCCCTACTTTTTATTTACGTGCACTTTATATTCTTGAAATCCTATCCAAAAACACCTACAAAGTACTTCTAGTTTCATACTTGTTCTAGGTAAAGCAAACGTTAAGCGTGCGTAGAGTTGTATCGGTGGTCGATAGAACTTGAGGGAATATTTGTTCTACCTTTAGCTCCTTGTTGGGTTCGACACTCTTACTTATCAAAAGAGGCTACAATTGATCCCCTATACTTGTGGGTTATCACTTGCGCAACACGGAGGGCACAATAGGACAACACCAAAATAAAACATACAACTCGTACCAATCTAGATCATCAATAAACCCAAAGACAAAGGATATCTACTCAAAACATCATAGGATGGCAACACATCATTGGATCATAATATGTGGCATAAAGCACCATGTTCAAGTAGGGATTATAGCGGGGTGCGGGAGAGTGGACCGTGTAAAAGAGATGAGGATGGTGATGTTGATGAAGACGATCACCGCGGCGATGATTCCCCTCCCTATGGCACTCCGGTGCCACCGAGAGAGAGCATGAGAGGTTCTCCCCCTTGTGCTTCCTCCTCCATGTCCTCCCCCCTAGATGGGGAGAGGTTCTCCCTCTGTTCCTTGGCCTTCATGACGATGATGGCCCCTCTGGGATCCTCCTCCATGCCCTCCGGTGATGATGGCCCCCTTTGGTAGGGTGCCAGAGAGGGCCTGATTGATTTCTCAGGGCTACAGAGGCTTGCGGCGGCGGAACTTCCGATCTAGGTTATTTTCCGGAGGTTTGGGCATTTATAAGAGAGGTTGGCATCGAGAACAAGTCAGGAGGCCCCACGGGAAGTCCACGAGGCACAGGGGCATGCCTAGGGGGGTGGGCGCGCCCCCACCCTCGTGGGGACCACGGGACTCCCCTCCAATAGATTTTTGGTCCAGTATTTTTTATATTATCCTAAAAAATTCTCCGTTGATTTTCATCGCATTCCGAGAACTTTTATTTCTACACAAAAACAACACCACGGTAGTTCTGCTGAAAATAGCATCAGTCCGGGTTAGTTCTAATCAAATCATACCAAAATCGTATAAAACTATTGTAAACATGGCATGAATACTTCATAAATTATAGATACGTTGGAGACGTATCAGGGCCGGCCCCCCTTTCCTTCCTTCTCTCTTAGAACCAACAAAGGGAAGGGGGGAATCCTACTCCTGGTGGGAGTAGGACTCCTTGGGGCGCGCCTAGAGAGGTCGGCCCCTCCCCTCCTCCACTCCTTTATATACGGGGGAGGGAGGCACCCCATGGACACACAAGTTGATCATTGATCTTTAGCCGTGTGCGGTGCCCCCCTCCACCATAATCCACCTCGATAATATCATAGCGGTTCTTAGGCGAAGCCCTATTCTGGTAGCAACATCATCACCGTCATCACGCCGTCGTCTTGACGAAGCTCTCCCTCGAAGCTCTACTGGATCGTGAGTTCGCGGGACGTCACCGAGACGAACATGTGCAGATCGCGGAGGTGCCGTATCTTTGGTGCTAGATCGGTCGATCGTGAAGACGTACGACTACATCAACCGGGTTGTCATAACGTGTCCGTTTACGGTCTATGAGGGTACGTAGACGATACTCTCCCCTCTCGTTGCTATGCATCACCATGATCTTGCGTGTGCATAGGAATTTTTTTGAAATTACTGTGTCCCCCAATAGTGACATCCGAGCCAGGTCTATGCGTAGATGTTATATGCACGAGTAGAACACAAAGGAGCTGTGGGCATGGGTATATACATATTTCTTGCCGTCACTAGTTGATTCTTGATTCGGCAGTATTGTTGGATGAAGCGGCCCAAACCGATATTACGCGTGCGCTTACGCGAGATTGGTTCTACCGACGTGCTTTGCACACAGGTGGCTGGTCGGTGTCAGTTTCTCCAACTTTAGTTGAATCGGATTAAATGAAGAGGGTTATTTCTGAAAATCAAAAAGCAATCACTATACCGTGTTGTGGTTTTTGATGTGTAGGTAAGAACGGTTCTTGCTTAGCTGTAGTAGCCACGTAAAACTTGCAACAACAAAGTAGAGGACGTCTAACTTGTTTTTGCAGGGCTTGTTGTGATGTGATATGGTCAAGATGTGATGAGATATAAGTTGTTGTATGAGATTATCATGTTTTTGTTGAAGTTATCGGCAACTGGGAGAAGCCTTATGGTTGTCTCTTTATTGCATAAGATGCAAGCGCCAAATAATTGCTTTACTTTATCGCTATGCGATAGCAATAGTTGCAAGAGAAATAGTTGGCGAGACGACCATGTGATGACACATTGATAGAGATCAAGATGATGGAGATCATGGTGTCATGCCGGTGACGATAGAGATCATGACGGTACTTTGGAGATGGAAATCAAAGGCCAAGATGATCATGGCCATATCATGTCACAAATTTTGATTGCATGATGGACCGACTTTGGTAATAAGCTAAATAGAGAGTTGGTCACGCAAACTCAGTGGGACCGATTCGCTCATTTTGGTGAGACTGAAACGTTATGAAATGGAAACAGAGAGTTTGCTTTGCGAACTCGGTGGGACCGATCGCTCATCTCAGTTGGGCTGAAACGCTACGAAGGGAAACAAAGAGTTTGCAATCCCATCTCGGTGAGACCAAGATCCGTATCGGTGAGACTGCAGTGACTAGGGTTTCTGGCAGTGGCTATGTCAAGTGAACTCGGTGGTTCCGGATAGAACATTTCGGTGGGGCTGAGTTTGACTTTTGGTTTGGGACATATGTGGATATGAGAAAGTGGTTGAGGGTTTTTGGAGCATATCACTAAGCATTTTGAGCAAGTAAGCCATTAAGCAACACCTCATCCCCTTTTAATAGTATTGGCTTTTCCTATGGACTCAATGTGATCTTGGATCACTAAAATGAAAATGTAGAGTCTTGAAATTGAGCCAATGTGTGTCCTTAGCATTTTGAGGGGTCCACATTCCTAATCCATGTCATGCCAATCATTGAACTTTCTGAAATGATCATCTTGAAATAGTATTAGTTCAATGAGCTATATGTTCTTAGTAATTACCAAAACCACCCAGGGATAGATGCACTTTCACATGCACCTCGTGCATCCGCAATATCCGTGGCACACCTGGCCGGAGAGATAGCCGTAACCGAGATAGTCCTGCACCGTCGTGATCAGCGTGGCTCTCATGTAGAAATACTCTCCTATGCTTGCATCCCATGTCTTGGCCGTCGTTGTCCATAAGGTCTGTAGCGCCTCTTTCAGTAACCCGATATACATATTTATATCATTTCCCGGTTTTCTCGGCCCTTGAATAAGCATAGCCATGTGTATGTATTTTTCCTTCATGCACAACCATGGGGGGAAGTTGTACATCCATACAAACACGGGCCATGTGCTATGATTGGTGTTCTGGTTGCCAAACGGATTCATGCCATCACTACTAACGCCAAGCACAATGTTCCTTGGAGCTTTTGCGAAAAAATCAAATTCAGCATTTAATGCTCTCCACTGGCTATCATGTGCGAGGTGTCTCAGCTTCGGATCATCTCCGTCATCTGGCTTCACACTCTCCGTGTGCCAGCGCATAATCTTTGCTTCCTTAGGATCTATGAAATACCTCTGTAGACGCGGAGTGATCGGAAAGTATCATACAACTTTCTGTGGAGCTTTGTTTCCGGCCTTTTTATATCATGAAGCATTGCACTTTGGACAGATGGTTTTTTCCGCGTGCTCGTTCCGATATATGATGCAACCATTCATGCATGTGTGATATCTAATGTGTGGCAGATCAAGAGGGCACACTATTTTCTTTGCCTCCTCAACACTAGTAGGACACATGCTTCCCGCGGGAAGAACCTTCTTTAGATACTTCAGAAGCTCATCCAGTCTTGCATCTATCCATTTCTTTTTTGCCTTTGTCTTTAGAAGTTCTAGTGTGAAACTCAAGCGGGTCACCTCGGGATTGAAGGAAATATGCCCTAGAGGCAATAATAAAGTTATTATTTATTTCCTTATTTCATGATAAATGTTTCACTAGTGTTGAGGAGATAATAAAGTTCTAGTGTGAAACTCAAACGGGTCACCTCGGAAGATTAATATGATGAAGATAGACCCGGGGGGCCATAGGTTTCACTAGTGGCTTCTCTCAAGAGCATAAGTATTTTACGGTGGGTGAACGAATTACTGTTGAGCAATTGACAGAATTGAGCATAGTTATGAGAATATCTAGGTATGATCATTTATATAGGCATCACGTCCAAGACAAGTAGACCGACTCATGCCTGCATCTACTACTATTACTCCACTCATCGACCGCTATCCAGCATGCATCTAGAGTATTAAGTTCAAGAAAATAGAGTAACGCTTTAAGCAAGATGACATGATGTAGAGGGATAAACTCATGCAATATGATGAAAACCCCATCTTGTTATCCTCGATGGAAACAATACAATACGTGCCTTGCTGCCCCTACTATCACTCGAAAAGGACACCGCAAGATTGAACCCAAAGCTAAGCACTTCTCCCATTGCAAGAAAGATCAATCTATTAGGCCAAACCAAACTGATAATTCGAAGAGACTTGCAAAGATAACCAATCATACATAAAAGGATTCAGAGAGGATTCAAATATTGTTCATAGATAATCTTGATCATAAACCCACAATTCATCGGTCTCAACAAACACACCGCAAAAAGAAGATTACATCGAAAAGATCTCCACAAGAGAGGGGGAGAACATTGTAGTGAGATCCAAAAAGAGAGAAGAAGCCATCTAGCTAATAACTATGGACCCGAAGGTCTGAGGTAAACTACTCACACTTCATCGGAAGGGCTATGGTGTTGATGTAGAAGCCCTCCATGATGGATGCCCCCTCCGGTGGAGCTCCGGAACAGGCCCCAAGATGGGATCTCGTGGATACAGAAAGTTGCGGCAGTGGAATTAGGGTTTTGGCTCTGTATTTGATCGTTTGGGGGTACGTACGTATATATAGGAGGAAGGAGTACATCGATGGAGCAACAGGGGGCCCACAAGGGAGGAGGGCGCGCCTGGGGGGTAGGTGCGCCCCCCTACCTCGTGGCCTCCTCCTTTGTTTCGTGACATAGGGTCCAAGTCTCCTGGATCATGTTCGGTGAGAAAATCATGTTCCCGAAGGTTTCATTCCATTTGGACTCCGTTTGATATTCCTTTTCTTCGGAACCCTAAAATAGGCAAAAAAACAACAATTCTGGGTTGGGCCTCCGGTTAATAGGTTAGTCCCAAAAATAATATAAAAGTGGATAATAAAGCCCAATAATGTCCAAAACAGTAGATAATATAGCATGGAGCAATCAAAAATTATGGATACGTTGGAGACGTATCAAGCATCCCCAAGCTTAATTCCTGCTCGTCCTCGAGTAGGTAAATGATAAAAACAGAATTTTTGATGCGGAGTGCTACTTGGCATAATTTTAATGTAATTCTTCTTAATTATGGTATGAATATTCAGATCCAAAAGATTCAAGATAAATTCATATTGACATAAAAATAATAATACTTCAAGCATACTAACTAAGCAATTATGTCTTCTCAAAATAACATGGCCAAAGAAAGTTCATCCCTACAAAATCATATAGTTTAGTCATGCTCCATTTTCGTCACACAAGAATGATCTCATCATGCACAACCCCAATGATAAGCCAAGCAATTGTTTCATACTTTAGTAATCTCAAACCTATAAACTTGCACGCAATATATGAGGGTGAGCCATGGATATAGCACTATGGGTGGAATAGAATATGATGGGGTTATGTGGGGAAGACAAAAAAGAAGAAAGTCTCACATCAACGAGGCTAATCAATGGGCTATGGAGATGCCCATCAATTGATGTTAATGCAAGGAGTAGGGATTGCCATGAAACGGATGCACTAGAGCTATAAATGTATGAAAGCTCAACAAAAGAAACTAAGTGGGTGTGCATCCAACTTGCTTGCTCACGAAGACCTAGGGCACTTGAGGAGGCCTATTTTTGGAATATACAAGCCAAGTTGTATAATGAAAAATTCCCACTAGTATATGAAAGTGACAGAACAAAAGACTATCTATCATGAAGATTATGGTGCTACTTTGAAGCACAAGTGTGGCAAAGGATAGTAGCATTGTCCCTTTTTTTATTTGGCCTTTTTTGGACTCTCTCTTTTTTTATTGGAACAATGCTCTATGAATGATGGTCATCACACTTCTATTTACTTACAACTCAAGAATTATAACTCGATACTTAGAACAAGATATGACTCTATATGAATGCCTCCGGCGGTGTACCGGGATATGCAATGAACCAAGAGTGACATGTATGAAAGAATTATGAATGGTGGCTTTGCCACAAATACTATGTCAACTACATGATCATGCTAAGCAATATGACAATGATGAATGTGTCATGATAAACGGAATGGTGGAAAGTTGCATGGCAATATATCTCAGAATGGCTATGGAAACGCCATAATAGGTAGGTATGGTGGCTGTTTTGAGGAAGATATAAGGAGGTTTATGTGTGAAAGAGCATATCATATCACGGGGTTTGGATGCATCGGCGAGGTTTGCACCAACTCTCAATGTGAGAAAGGGCAACGCACGGTACCGAAGAGGCTAGCAATGATGGAAGGGTGAGAGTGCGTATAATCCATGGACTCAACATTAGTCATAAAGAACTCACATACCTATTGCAAAAATCTACAAGTCATCAAAAACCAAGAACTGCGCGCATGCTCATAGGGGGATAGATTGGTAGGAAAAGACCATCGCTCGTCCCCGACCGCCACTCATAAGGAGGACAATCAAAGAACACCTCATGTTTCAAATTTGTTACATAACGTTTACCATATGTGCATGCTACAGGACTTGCAAACTTCAACACAAGCATTTCTCAAATTCCCAACTACTCAACTAGAACGACTTTGATATTATTACCTCCATATCTCAAAACAATCATCAAGCATCAAACTTCTCTTAGTATTCAAAACACTCATAAGATTTTTTTTACTAATCTTGAATACCTAGCATATTAGGATTATTTAAGCAAATTACCATGCTATTTAAGACTCTCAAAATAATCTAAGTTAAGCATGAGATATCAATAGTTTCTATAAAACAAATCCACCATCGTGCTCTAAAAGATATAAGTGAATTACTAGAGCAAAACTATATAACTCAAAAGATATAAGTGAAGCATATAGTGTATTCTAACAAATTCCAAATCATGTATGGCTCTCTCAAAAGGTTTGTACAGCAAGGATGATTGTGGTAAACTAAAAAGCAAAGACTCAAATCATACAAGACGCTCCAACCAAAACACATATCATGTGGTGAATAAAAATATAGCCCCAAGTAAAGTTACTGATAGAAGTAGACGAAAGAGGGGATGCCTTCCGGGGCATACCCAAGCTTTGGATTTTAGGTGTCCTTAGATTATCTTGGGGGTGCCATGGGCATCCCCAAGCTTAGGCTCTTGCCACTCCTTGTTCCATAATCCATCAAATATTTACCCAAAACTTGAAAACTTCACAACACAAAACTTACAGTAGAAAATCTCGTGAGCTCCGTTAGCGAAAGAAAACAAAAGACCACTTCAAGGTACTGTAAATAACTCATTCTTTATTTATATTGGTGTTAAAACTACTGTATTCCAACTTCTCTATGGTTTATAAACTATTTTAGTAGCCATAGATTCATCAAAATAAGCAAACAACACACGAAAAACAGAACCTGTCAAAAACAGAACAGTCTGTAGTAATCTGTAGCTATCGCAAGATCTGGAACCCCAAAAATTCTAAAATAAATTACTGGACCTGAGGAATTTATCTATTAAGCATATGAAAAAATAATTAACTAAATAGAACTTTCCAAATAAAAATGGCATCAGTTCTCGTGAGCGCTAAAGTTTCTGTTTTTTACAGCAAGATATCAAGACTTTCCCAGGTCTTCCCAACGGTTCTACTTGGCACAAACACTAATTAAAAACAAAAAACACAACCTAAACAGAGGCTATATAAATTATTTATTACTAAACAGGATCAAAAAGCAAGGAATAAAAACAAAATTGGGTTGCCTCCCAACAAGCGCTATCGTTTAACGCCCCTAGCTAGGCATAAAAAGCAAGGATAGATCTAGGTATTGCCATCTTTGGTAGGCAATCCATAAGTGGCTCTCATAATAGATTCATAAGGTAATTTAATTTTATTTCTAGGGAAGTGTTCCATGCCTTTCCTTAACGGAAATTGGAATCTAATATTTCCTTCCTTCATATCAATAATTGCACCAATCGTTCTAAGGAAAGGTCTACCAAGAATAATAGGACATGAAGGATTGCAATCTATGTCAAGAACAATAAAATCTACGGGTACATAATTCCTATTTGCAACAATAAGAACATCATTAATTCTTCGCATAGGTTTTTTAATAGTGGAATCTGCAAGGTGCAAGTTTAGAGAGCAATCATCAAAATCACGGAAACCTAACAAATCACACAAAGTCTTTGGAATCGTGGAAACACTAGCACCCAAATCACATAAAGCATAGAACTCATGATGTTTAATCTTAATTTTAATAGTTGGTTCCCACTCATCATAAAGTTTTCTAGGGATAGAAACTTCCAACTCAAGTTTTTCATCATAAGATTGCATCAAGGCATCAACGATATGTTTAGTGAACGCTTTATTTTGACTATAAGCGTGAGGAGAATTTAGCACGGATTGTAACAAGGAAATATGTAACATCCCAAAATTCTAAATTTTGGAATGTTATATTAAATAAATAGTTTTGATTGTTGTGTGAATGATTGTGTGAAATTGAGTGGCATTTGGAAATTTCTGAGGCATTTGAGTTTTGCTTGAATTTGGATTCAAATTGGCATTTGACTTTCAGTTCAAAAATCCCTGACAAATACTTGTTCAAAAGTAAGACAGGAGTTAAAATGGCACTCCAAAAATATCAGAAGAAATTATGCCAAAAGTTTCAATTCAAATTTGTTTTTATTTGGAATTTTCTAAAAAAATTCTTTTATAAAGTTTTATTTTCGCCTCTGAAAAAATAGTTCATCTTTTAGACTTTATTTTTCTGGGAATTTTGATATATATATATATATATATATGTCCTGTACAAAAGTATTTTTATTTTCTCCCTATATATATATATATATATTCTCTTTCTGACTTTATTTTCAAAAAAAAACGCCTTAGCCGGGCGCCAGGCAGCAAGCCCAGCCACCCGGGCCGCAGCCCACTAGCCAGGCGCCAGCCGGGTGCCCACGGAGGACACCACCAGCGCCGCTCCCCACGCTCGTTCAATCTCTCTCACGTAACTCCCTCTCCCTCACGTAACTCTCTCTCTCTCTCTCTTCTCTCTCTTCTTTTTTCTTTTTTTCCTCTGACTGCTGGACCCCACCGCGTTATCTCCTTCCTCCCAAACAACCTGCGCTGCATATCTCGCTTCGCCGCCTCACGCACGCCTGTGTCCGCGCCCTTGCAAAACCCTAGCTAAATTCTTCCCCTCGCCCAAGTAACACGTCCTATAAGTACACCTACCCATCCTCTCGTGATCCCCTTCAAAAACCCTCTCTAAAACCCTCCACCGCCGCCGCCAACTCCATCCTGATCTCGTTCTGCTCCCCGTCGTTCATTGCCGCACCCAACGCCGGTCAGCACCCCTTCGACCCTCCTTCCATCCATGCACTGTCGTCTCCCAGGCGCACTCCCTTGACATGTTTTTCCCTCTCTTGTCAACTACAGGGGGCAAACCGAGCTCGTACGCCGACCACCGGAACTGCAGAGCGCCCAACCACTGTCACCATCGCCTTGCTCGTTTCTGTCATCTCCAAGCGCGAACTCCACCACCCCGCGACGCCCTCACTTTACCGCATCCATTCAGCCACTCCACCGACGCCCGCGACCACTGGAATCGCCGCCCCGTTCGATGCAGACCGCCACTCCGTCGCCCCTGTACATCGTCAATGTCGCTGTAAGCCACCTTCCCCTTCATCCATTAGATCAATATCCAACGCTCCAGATTAGATCTAGCCAATTGTTAGGTTTTTTTAGTAGATCGGTTCAGTTACGGTTTATTCTCGGTTTAGTTAGATTAGATCAAACCAGTCGTTTTATTTGTTAGCCCGTATGCGTTTTATTTATTTTTCTGCCCGAGCATTAGATAGCTACAGATCGCACCTCCAAGCCCGGTAGCGCATGTTTTCTTTTTGGTTTTAGTTTTCGTCCCTATTTTTCTAAAATAGAAAGTTTCAATCTTGTAAAATATGTTTCTCTTAAGTTATTTAATATTTTTAGTTGATTCTTTTTGCTCTAGTTTCCAAATTTCCTAAAGATTCTGTAGAAAATAGTTCCAGCCATGTTTTAGTTTTAAAAATTGTTTTATATTAGTTTTAGTCAGATTAGTATTTCTGCTATAATATGAGCTAGAATTAATATTTTTAGGCGATTCTTTTTGTCGCTGCTTTGTTTTGACCTTGCCTAGAAGTAGGATTAAATTGGGTATTTATAGACTTTATTAATATTAGTTTTTCTCGAAAACAACACTGCGCTAGTTATTTTTAACTTGCTGTTGTTTTCTGTTATTTTAATTATTTTAAAATTTATTTTCGCCAATTTTATATTTTATTTCAGATTTGTTTCTGTAGTTATAGAGGGTGAACTTTTATTTACAGAAAAATAAAATGTTTTATTTCTTTTTCTTACTAGTTTTGTTTTAAGCATAATTAGAGTTTTAATTTAGCTTTTTATGCGTTTCCTTTTGCTAGTAAAACTTTATGAAAAATACTTTCTGTTAACTTAGTTGATTTAAATTTTATTTTATATTAAAATTATTAGTTTAGTATTTTCTTTGTTAAGTTTTACTTAGGACAAAACTATTTTTGTGTTATGTGATTTTTCTTTAGTAGTTTCGTCGTTTAGTTTTCCTTGGTTTTTATTTGGTATCCCTTGTTGGTTTGCATTTTATTTGTTGATGAGTGTTAGAATTGCTTGCTAGTATGTTTGCTTATATGAATGCTATGTTTGACTATATAGATTTTCAACGAAGTGATGAATAGTTCTACTAAGTCATTATTCTGAGAGCGTTGTTATCTTCATCAAGTAATACCAGGCAAGTTCACTTTGACCATGTTTTCCATACCTATGTTTATTTGCATGTAGTAGCACCCTTTCAACAATGTCTCCAGTAGTGTTATTGAATCTTGTAGTTGAGTAGAATGCATGAGGTAGAAACCCATCTCCATATTACCAAACCCGGGACGTTATATAGTTTTAATGCTACGCTATAGTAGACGGGTGTAACATCCTCGATGCGACTATATCTCCCACGTGTCGAGGCACGACTTAGAGGCATAATCGCATTGAAGGCATATGTCGCAAATTAGGCAATCTTCACAACATCCCATGTAATATAAATAATAAAGGGGAGATAACATAGTTGGCTTACACTCGCCACGTCAATCAAGTACAAACATAACATTACATCATCCAAACACTCATGGCCCGACTACGGCGCCAAAATAAAAGAGAACCCAACATGCGACAACGGTCCCGTTCACCCCCAACTGGGCACCACTACTGATCATCGGGAAAGGAAACATAGTAACGTTGAGAGTCTTCGTCGAACTCCCACTTGAGCTCATACGCGTCTCCTGGAGCGGAATCATCGGGCCCTGCATCTGGTGTAATAGTAATCTGTGAGCCACGGGGACTCAGCAATCTCGCACCCTCGCGATCAAGACTATTTAAGCTTATAGGTAAGGCAAGGTAAATATGTGGAGCTGCAGCAAGCGACTAGCAAATATGGTGGCTAACTTATTCGCAAAAGAGAGCGAGAAGAGAAGGCAAAGCACGAGCGAGAAACTAGAGAGCAACCTGCGCAAACATTACTCCAACACCGTGTCCACTTCCCGGACTCCGCCGAGAAGAGGCCATCACGGTAACACACTAAGTTGATTCATTTTAATTAAGTTAAGGTTCAAGTTATCTACAACCGGACATTAACAAATTCCCATCTACCCATAACCGCGGGCACGGCTTTTGAAAGTTCAAATCCCTGTAGGGGAGTCCCAACTTAGCCCATGACAAGCTCTCACGGTCAACGAAGGAATAGACCTCCTCCCAAGACGTTCCGATCAGACTCGGTACTCGGTAATTCAAGACACTTTGACAGGTTAAAACAAGACCAGCAACACCGCCCGAATGTGCCGACAAATCCCGATAGGAGCTGCACATATCTCTTTCTCAGGGCACACTCAGATTGTCCTAGGTACGGGTAGGCCAGCCCAGAGTTGCCCCTGGTGGCCACCGGTAG